>NW_011887834.1:117380-161999 GCF_000806365.1 Fopius arisanus
ATTATTGCGTGAATGGTGAATTTTTTTTGGAAATTTTCCAAGTGCCATTTGGTCCAAAAGTGAAAAAAATTAAAAATCACGCCCCGAGGGCTAGTCCACGCTTATTATGAATCGCGGGGGCCTCCGTAACCCAGATCCATTCACCTTTTCCAGGAATTTTCATTATTGCGTGAATGGTGAATTTTTTTTGGAAATTTCCCAGGTGCCATTTGGTCAAAAAGTGAAAAAAATAAAAAATCACGCCCCGAGGGCTAATTCTCCCTTATTTCAGATCTGCGGTCGATCTGAAACTCAGATCTGTTCACTTCTCCCGAGAATTCCCATTATTGCGAGATTGGTGAATTTTTTTTGAAGGAGAAGGTGTAGGTTTTCGAGGAGGTATTCACTGAAATTGAAAAATTGGAAATTTTCAAAAAAGTATCAGGGGAGCATGAAAATGGAGGCGGTATTCACTGAAAATAAAAAATTGGAAATTTTTCGAAAAGTATCAGGGGAGCATGAAAATCGAGGAGCTATTCACTGAAATTGAAAAATTTAAAATTTTCAGAAAATAAAATTCACCCCGTCGACTGGTCCCTCTGACAGCGGGACTGCTACAGAAGCAATTACCGAGTCGACTGACGGGCAGACCCCCCACAATTGGGTGTGGTGCCCTCTCTCTCTTGGGGTGAGTGACTACAATGCCGTTGGGGTCACTCAAACTTGCAGAACTGAGCTTCTACTTTAGTCAATCCTCTTTTGTGTCATCATTCAGCAAAAACCACTCAACAGTCGCCCAATTGCGAGAAAAAAAAACATTTCGCAAATAACCAGTAACCCAGTGTCTGAAGAGAAAATCCTCCTTGTCCTCTTCCCCTGTATTTTTTCTCCCCCGGGTGGTGTGAGATTTTTTTTGAGCTGACATAGACACGAGATATTTACACCTGATACTACCTCTCCAAGGGTCATTGTTCCTCATCTCCAGACGAAACAAAAATAATGGTATCTACTAGAAGAGCCACGCATGCCGGCACTTGGTACACTGATTCTGGTAATTACTCGTACTTGTTAATCACCAATTACCTCTCATTATTATTTGACCGTTCAATAATTCATCAACTTGTATTCAAAATTTTTGGAATTATCAGCGATAATTGGTCAGAGTGGCCTTGAATTTTTTACTCAAATGTGAAAATTTCGATATTTTATCACTCATTAAATCGTTATTCGTCATAATAATATTGGAAATAGACGTTGTAACAAAGAAGCAATAAAGCGGGAAATATCGATTGTTGCGTTGGCGGGGATGTTTATAATAACCCGGGGATCGATATAGTGTGCTCTAATAATTTCCATTATTCCTGTTTCAGGATATGAATTGAATAAGCAACTTGAAGACTGGCTCAATGCTGCTGATTTGTCTCATGGACCTGCCAGGGCGATTATTGCCCCGTTAGAATCAGTTTATTGAATTTATTGTTTTTAATTACTATTTATGTCGCTTGATTGAGCAATTTCGTTGGATTTATGCCAAATTTATTTATTTTATTTTGCAACCAATCGTTCCGAGATGGAAACACGAAATATTTTCCCCGAAAATGAATGGTTTTCGATCGATTGGCATTCAACTGTGACATACACTAAAAAAAAAACAATCATTTTATTGGAGAGGCATTCAATCTTTGACAATTACAAGAAATTGGGTGAAATGGAGATTATTATTGTTTTTTTTTTAGACACGCTGGGTACAGCTACTGCGGGGGATGTGCAGGATTCGCCTATCGACAGATTAGTCCAATCGTTGTGTAAGATCATCATTTCCTCTCAATCTATGAAGCGTTATCCTCAGAATAGGGCAGAATAAACACGAAGTCTCTATCTCTGAATCTAAGGGTAATAATGAAATTTCTCGTAGAACATTTTTTGCAGAGTGGATTGAGAGCCACATAAAAGTCCTCACAGAAAATTCTCCATCTCTCTTAGATTCAGAGATATTCTTTAGAAAGTCATCCACTAGCCAAATCGACTTGTTACTCTTAGCCAATTGAGTACCGAATTCACGAGTCATGATTTTTTAGACGTAGAATATTTATTCTGGGGCCATCTCATCATGTACGGTTACGAGGATGTGCTCTGTCATCAGCGACAACGTATCAAACGCCCTTGTACGATCTCACGATTGATCAGGAAGGTACACTATTTTTTTTTTGTAAATATTTACGTGTGCGGCCTACCATTAATCGAGAAAACTGCCTCGTCACTATTTTACGTTGACACAAAATTGAATAAATCGATAATTCGTGAGAAATTGCTTCATTTTTCTAAAATCATTCATGTATTATAATTTTCTCGGCTTTGCAGTGTGTCGAGAGCTCAAGGAAACAGGACAGTTCGAATGGATGAACATGAATACAGATGAGGACGAGCACAGCATCGAGATGCAACTGCCATTTATCGCGAAAGTCATGGAGAAGTACGTTTTTATTAAAAATTTCGAAATCTAAGGAAGATTTCTAAATTTGTTTTTTTTTTAAAAAAGGTCATTACAAAAAATTCAATATTTCTTCTAGTTTCGAGAAATTTTCCAAAAAACACTGAAGAATTAAATGGGCTCGAATCGGTTTATCGCTTCACCACCGAATTAATACTCTGTAATGAATTATTATTCTTGATTTCCAGCTTCAAGACCGCGTTCACCATAATTCCAATTCTCGTTGGATCGTTATCGTGGGAGAAAGAAGCGATTTATGGACGTTTGTTAGCTCCTTATATAGCGGATCCCCAAAATCTCTTCATAATCTCCTCGGATTTTTGTCACTGGGGGCAGAGATTTCGGTACACGTACTACGACCGCTCCAACGGTCCCATCTACAGGTCCATCCAAGCTCTCGATAAAATGGTGATTATTAAAATTCCACCAATTGATTAGAACCGAGCTCTCAATCACTTAAATTTCTTTTTGATTGATGCATTTATTTTTTATTTTTATTATGTAGGGAATGGATATTATAGAGACGTTGAATCCCTCCTCTTTTACTGAATATTTAAAAAAATATGGGAATACAATCTGTGGACGTCATCCCATTGGCGTTTTACTTCAGGTAAAGACTAACTTACGAATAAAATTCATTTGGACTTGGATTAATGAGCTCTTGTCACTCCAGGCAATCCAGAGCTTCAAGGAAAACTGCAACGATCAAAGAATGAATCTGAAATTCCTGAAATATGCTCAAAGCAGTCAATGCGAAAACATGTACGACAGTTCAGTGAGCTACGCAAGTGCTTCCCTGGTGCTCGAGTGACAGACTATACCAAAATGATCTCCTGAGCCCTATGCATTTACATCGTAAACCAAAATAAGTTTTGAATGCACTACGAGATTATCTCGAAAGAGGACTAGCAATATTAATCATATTAATGAACACGAGGGAAATGTGTGAAGTTGCTACCTATAACTAGATGGTTTTGCTTTGGACTTCATTCGCCTTACGTTTATAAATGCAAAACAGACTTACTAAGTTTATTAATATCACATATAATGAATTTATTCAACAATGATTCATTGAATAGTGTACGAGTACGTAAACAGATCTACGTGATAAGCTTAATAACGGTGGAAACTTAAATGTTTTTATCTATTTTTCCAGTAAAATTGAAAAATTGAAAACACTAGAGAATTATGGTTGTTTTTTTAATCAAGGCAAACAATTGCAGGATATTCACGGAGAATGACGAGCCAATTTCCCCCTCGTAACTGACACAAAATGATCTTGATAACGAGTGATTCCACGAAGCAATCAACGCCCCTTTCTTCCGTGAAATTGCCTTCACAAAAAAGCCCTCGATATCCCACCCACTTGCCTTCAAGATTATTATATACTTTCCAATGACGTCTTACAAGTACTCCAGAAGAATTTTGAATTGCCCAAAAATTTCCCTTCTTGTTTTTTATGTTCCCAGATCAAACGCTAATTCATTAAAATAGCAGTTCCGTCGAAATTCGTTGAAAAATTCAGATTCAACACCATTGAAATATTTTTTTCATCCAACTACAATAGACTTCCGTCATAGTCGTATGCATGGGGCTGCAGAGGAAGTGAATTCAGAGAGTCGAACTATATTTTACCTGGAATTAAATTCCTCACCGGAAAATACAATTTTTTGCATTTTGTAGTAGAATCGACGAATCGAATCATAAGCGAAAAAAGAAATTGAGAAAAAAGAAAAGGTGCGACCATAACGGAATTTTACGTAAAAATGATGAAGGAATTTTAAAATAAATTATTATCCCCATGATTAGATTAATTATATGACTATTTTCATTCATAGGAATATATTGAGAAATTAGGATTCAGGCAAATGGAGAGGTGTTTATACATTGATATCGATTGAATTCTAAAATGTTATCTTTAAAATTCGATAACTCGAAACTGAAGATTTATGAATGAACCGGTATACAGCTGGGCTGGGTCGATAGAGCATCCCCCTCAAGCCGTAGTAATCAATACGAATGTGGAGTTGGGGTGTTTTCCCTCCGTTGGGTAGGAGTAGAGGAACACAAATGGTACAGTCCATTCAGTAGAATCTGTAGGCTTTCCTATCGATTGCGTGGGGGGTGTGTTAACACTCCCTTTTCCTCTCCCTGGTACATTTATCTCAGCACTGGGACACGAGGTGGGAGGACTAGGGGAAGTTTTTGGTAAGAATCAAATGGAATTCCGCGACAATATCCCCAAGAATTTCATTCTCCAACCCCTTCCACTCCAACCCCCACCAATACCTCAAGAAATAGCGTAGGTGTGCTTGTATTCTGGGTATTCTTCGTGCCCTTAATTTCACGTAAAACTGGAGACGTGGGATAGATTTATAGTTCTGGAATGTAACATGTGGATTTAATTTTGAGTTTGCCGAAAATCATTCCGAAGAAACCGACTGCATGAATCTGCATTAATTTCCCTCTTTCCTCCCTCAAACTCTTCCTGCTGAGGATTTTCTCCATAAATCCCTCAAATCTCCCCCAGATCCTCCAGTCACCCTCCCCCCATTACCTCTCCATTCCCATCCCACCGAACCCCCAAAAAAGCCACTGAATCGATAATAAACGACTGGAGAAACCTCTGAAAGCCCTCGAGATGTCTTTTCATTTCACAAAGGGTTGAACACGTATTTGTATTACGTCATTCGGTCTGACGTTGAAATAAGGGGAACCCCGATTGGAGGGTGGACGAGGGGGTGGGGGCTGCACCCTGGGGACCAGGATTTTTCAGGTCCAGGAGAATTGAGAGTCCTGGACTTAATTCACATCATCCCCCCGGAGAAAAAGTAGATTTTACGAGAGGGCTGGGGTGGATTTGAGGGGATAAATGATTGGTGTGGATGATCCTGGGGTCATCACATCGTCAGGATCATCGAGACTTCTCCAGGGCATTGAGGGGGGGGTTGATGGGGAGGGGGTGGCGAGGTGGTGGTGGTGTAGGAGATGGCGTTAGTGGAGAAGCAGCGAAAGGCTCAGGGGTAGAGCGATGGGGAACGTCAGTTTGTTCACAGACTTGATGGTTTCCGGACTCTGATGCCGACCCACCAAAGCTGGTCAGTACATTTTATTTATTCTATTAAATTATTTAAATTGTTGCTCCGCATAAAATATAATAGAGATAACGCGTTGATTTGGAAATTCAGTTGGTAGTCGTGCACTCGTTATGTGGAAAATGCACATTCTATATTTACCCTTTAACATCCCCCACTCGGTGTACCCACGTCTTTAGCCCATTGACTTTGGCAGCCATTCACTCGTTCATTCATTCCCGAGGTACATATACATAGGTATATTTACGCCAATGGTCAACTCCCTTATTCGCGAATTATGAATCAACTCGGGGTGTGAAGTGTGAATGAGATATCAGGGGGAGTGGAACAGTGGAATTAGTCAATGGGGAGGTTTTTATCTAGTGGAAGACATCACCGGGGCATTTTTCGCTCAATCATTCGTTAAACTTATTTATTATATTTCTTTATTATTTCTTGTTATGAAAATTTTCCAAGTTTTTGAGGTATGAATTGCCAATTTATTTGAAAATTTATAAAATTTTTAAATATTAGGAGTTACTTCAATGAGTAATCGTTTTTTTTTTTGAATATTTTTGCAAAAAAACGAGGGGAAAACTTGTTGTGTAGTTTCTGGTGAGAGGGGGAATCAATCCCTCGATTTTGAGGGTTTTGTTTAATTGCTTTTTTTTATTTCGTTCTGGGATAGAATAAAAAGGTCACACAGATGGAGGTGGAAGTGCCTACGTAAAGGTCAACCGGAAGATTAGTTTTAGCGCACTCCACCCTCCCAGGATGATCCCCCGGGTTCCCGGGGGTCTTGGGCGATATTCCCGTAAGAATTCATTATTCCGGGGTGGAAATCCTGGGGTTGAGGCCTCGGGTGGTGCGACATTTTCGTTAATCGTCTTATGCGTCGTACCGGGGATTAAATGTTTCGCGGGGAGGGGTTAAGGGGTGGAGCAGCCATTTTGAGGGGTTTTCGGGGCTTTTTTAGATGTGAAGGGGAGGGAACGTGGCACTTGTTGCAGTGTTTTTCGGGTTTGTGAATGGAGGTTTTCGGGTTCAAGGTCGGGGGAGGTTTTTGAAACCTGCGGGGATTTACTGGGGATTTCGGGGATTAAACTGGGATTATTGCGACACTCATGTCTCCATTAACCACTGGGCAAAATAATTTCCCAGTAATTCGGTTCGAAAATAAATTTCCAGGGATTTTCCAGGAATTTTTTATATTTATTCACGAGAAAGGTATTTCCAAAAGATGATATCCCTTGACAAATGTAATTTAAACCCCAGAATTTTTCACTGACAAAATTTTGTAAACTTCTTGTTTTCATAATGACAAAAATGAAGGAAAAGAGAAATTCGCAAGCTATCGATTAAAATTCTTCAGTCTATTATTGAAGTATTTTTTCACGCGACATGTACTCAATGTACATGTTCCCTGGAAATGAGATAAATTTTGGGGTGCAGGGTGATTTATCGGGGGAAATGAAACACTGGAGGAATCGCGGAGTGAGATAGATTAATGGGGGAGAATATTTTACATGAAATTTCGATCATCCCTCCTATCTATCATATTTACATCCCTCTGGATTGATGTCGTGACGGCACATTAATGCTGGTACAACATAAAAAGAAAATTTAAAACCGATATTTCACAATCGTGTTAAAATCATAAAATTGAAATCATAAAATAAAATACTTAAATACCGTAATACCGGATCGTCCGGTAAAACGCGTACAACCCCTCATGAATTTACTGAATGTTATTTATTTGACATATAAAATGGAAAAATCTAAAAAAAATAGCCATCATTTATGTTTTTTTCTTTAATTAAATTCAATTGATAATTACAATATTTCACGGCAAAATGATTTTTTTAATGCCACAAATTGACGAATAACGGGGAATTGTGTTTGTCATGGATCCACTCGTTGACATTAAATAATAGAAGTGCTCACAGTGCGTGGGATTCAATCAAATTATTGCTATCGGATATATCTCTTGTTTGCCGCGGATATTGTGCTTACAGCATTGGGAAATTGCACAATCGTATTCCCACAGAAAATTGGAAACGCTGGGGTGGAAATAATTGAAGGGCTTTCGTGATCATTAGTTGTTTCCACCCACTGAAATCTTGTAAGTTCCTACAATTTATCGAGTGCATTTCAAGTAAACGCCCACAGGATTTATTGTGATAAACACAGCATTCAAACACCTCAGCGATTATCTCGGTAGCCAATAGACTCACGACAGAATTCCATAAGACCTTTTTTCTAGACCAGGAAATTCCTGACTAAAAAGGTCATATCACAATAGTCCCCAACGGCCACCCATTTTGAGATATTTATGCTATTGATAATCGCTGACCTTTCCCCTATTCCCCTCGGCGCAGGTGAATCCCCATCGTCAATGACACCATTATCTCGATAATGACAACATTTAAACCCAACAGTCTCCGAGATATTGACAATACAATGCCTGATGAGAATTATTTTAAAAAAATTGTTACAGTAACGACACTATTTTTCATTCCGTACATATCCACCAGCGACATATCGTAATTACACTGGCTGACTGGACATTAAATTCTCCGTGAGAATCGATCATACACGTGAACAGGTGAGAGAGAACGAAAATCAGGGAAATGGCAGTCTAATTAAAATGATAATTTCATTTCAGATGCGAGTGACAATGGGGTTGATTACGGTGCTGTTATTACACTCGTGTGGATTTATTATGATGACAGTGAGTGGCCAGCGGTTTGCCGACTATCCAATGCCACCACAGACCACAGTAATCAGTCGTGTTGGATACAGAGATCGTCGAAATAAACCTGAACCAACGTGCGAGGAATTGAGGGCCATGTGGAGATACAGCAAGAGACAGAGCAGAGCTGCTGAATCGACCAATGATTTGCCAATGTATCGTGATCCATTTTCCTACAATATTTGGGAGACTTATCCCGTCCGGTCGCAGCTCTCATTCGGCTACAGAGGTACAACTGATCTCCAACACCAGCATGAACCCTCTCCATTTTTTTCTCGCGAACACCCGAGATAACTCGGTAATTAATAAGGCGAGGGAAAAATTCCTGAGGAGTTTTTTGTGGGAAATGTAATGAGCATCAAAAAATTCCTCTGACATTTCCCCCCCGGGGGCGACTAATTCTCGAGATAATTGTGCTGTTAATGAAGATTTCATGGCCTACCTGGTGCTTTGTCTCTCCGTTTATTTGAAAACAATGGCATTTTCATTATGGGATTAACGTTTGAATTAATTTGCTTTGTTTGTGAAGATACAGAGGAGCAGGCACGCAACAGAGGCGGAGGCCGTGCTCCAGTTTACGGTAAAATGGTGCACAAAGCTCCGGCTGAAGGTAGACTACGTAATGGAATGCCAAATCGTATGAAAGCATTTGAGGAAGTTGCACGTATGTATGGAACTGTTAATCATCAGCCACCGGATCAACGAAGACGTCAATACAACTTTCGCGTTGGCGGTGGTGCGTCAATATCGCGGGTACCCCAGGCTGGAAGTTTTCAGCATTTGAAGGAACTCATTCGTACTGAACGCGCACGTGAATTACAAGTTAGTTTATTGTTTTATTTTTTTTCATCGTTTTTCATCTACCATGCGATAACTTTTGGGTTTGCAGAAATTACTGAGGATTTTTTTTTAAACCCCCTTCGCAGGAAGAGGGTTTAAAAAGGAAAATGGTGGAATTATTTTTTTGGGGAGAATCAAATTTTATGCCAAAAAAAGGGGTAGAAAATTTTCCGCGAATTTCGGCAATTTCCGAAATATTCCCCTTTCAAATTCGAAACGAAATGTTGATGGTGAAATTGATAATCGATGCGTCCTGTAGGATCAGAGGATCGCTGAGGAAATAGCAGCGAGATCAGCGGCTCTAGGGGAACTCAACAAAAATGATAGAAGCAGTGAATCAGAAGCCCACAGGCATTACCCGAATTCAGTACAATCATACCAAGAACCAAAGAGCGTCAATTACAATTTTCCACCAGGCCAATATTTATCGCGTTTAACGAGTTTGAACGATGGACTATTGGTAAATATTTCCACACCCCCAATGAATTGCCACTGAAATCCTAATCGTAACCAATACTCATCAAATATTCGATAAATTTGGGTTGCAGAGGAACGATGACTACGAGAGAGAGTCAATGATTCGTCAATAATCCAGTGGCAGTGATTTCGAGAGAAGCAATCTACTGCCCTCCGTTTAAATGGTAACTAAAATTCTACAACGGCGATCTGAAGATTCTCCCCGAGAATCAGGTACTCCTCTTTTATTGTTCACCTGTTACTCGAGATTTTGCAAATTCGCTCGAATAATGTTCGAGGAATTTTTATGGATATGAATTAGGAATTACGAACATATCCGGTTTATCTTTAGATTAGTGGAATGAGGAGATTGGTGGAGGGAATCGAGTTAATTACCTCGAACCTGGTGGGTGGAAAAAACTTCAATGTCGATTTATGGATTTTTTATGAAATATCTATGATTCAAGTGGAATCAGTGGGAAATGTCAGACATAATACGCCAACGCACTTCAACGGCTGATATCTCCAAAACCGTTACAGATTATTTTATGTTCTATAAAAATGATTTTGGGAATTTTTTCTCTAAACTCAGTATTTCCTGAGATATTCCCGGGACGACCTGTACAGAAAAAAAAATTTTAACAAACCCTTGAGAGAATTTGCCTGGCTCTTTCCGCTCGCAAATTCCTTCATTATTTTTATAATCAATCAACTGCAACCCGATAATTACTTGGACATATATCTCCGAAACTTCTGGTTTTATTAAAAAAAATGCATGAATCAAATTTACAGGAAATTTATTTATTCGTAAAAAAAAATTTCTGACATTTTCCTCTGAATGGAATATTTCCCGAGATATTCGCGGAGGAATGCATACATAAAATCTGAACATCAACGAATTCACAAGAAAATTCATTTAATTTTTCTTCCCTCCGGAGAATTCTTTACACAAAATAAGTGCAGCTGAAATAAATGACCTTTCCTCCTCATTTCACGGTTTCTCCTCAATACTCGTGCATCCCACGTCGGGGAGAATCATTAATTTAGAAGCGGAGAACTACAAACAGGCAACTCGTGCAATATTAATTATCCAAATACGAGGAGTTTAATTAAAAAAATGAGTTACGTGGTTGAGTGGGTGCGATAAATAATCCACCACTGGGGATACCACCCGCATAATAATTCTCCAGCCGAAACATTTAGTTGAAAAATTTCAATTGGTAATCAAGTGGAATAAAACAGAACCCACGAGCTCCCAATATATCCTGATGAGGCTATTAATTATATCAATTGATTTCCCTTAATTACATGTTACGTAAGTTACGATCGAGAGTCGATCGATATTCTCGTACGTCTGTCACCCGAGTTCGATAATAAAACACGAAGAGACGAGATTTTTCGATAATCACGAGTTCTCAGACTGTAGATTACTAATCAATTTTATGAGGGGAATTTCCACTATCAAAGGGCCGAGTGAAAAAATATTGAACCTTTTGAAAAATGCAATCACGCGTCAAGAAAATGCATAAAAAAATCCTGCGCTCTCAAAAAATTCACCGATATTCTATCTTCTATTAAAAAAAATTCATTTTTCTTTCCCTCTAATGAGAATTTTTTCTATTACATTTGTTTAATTTAATTTTTTATTTGAAACGCACCGAATAAATATATATTTTTTAAATTCAGTTATGAATGTTGAATTTTTGTCCGATGGAAATGAAATATTCAACGGAAGCGCAAGATTTTTTAATGATAAATTTTAGCACGTGAATTTTTATTGGCAAATCCTTGTGTAGGACTCATAAAATGTCCTAATTATCAAAAATAATTAAGGATCCATAATTTAAAACACTTTGAAAACCTGCTGACAGGGTTACTATAGTATCTAATCGTGAATAATATCTCGATAATCTGACCTGTCTTTCCCAGAAAAATATCGACAATGCTCTTAAATAAAATAATCAAATGACTAAATTAGCTGGAACCATTGATGCTAGCGAAACTCAAAAGAAAGACTAGATAATAAGTGAACATGACAATAATTTTTCCCTCATTATACACATATTATACATTATAAAAAAAAAAAGCAAAGATATATATCTATAGTATTGTTATTAATTATCAAGGTAATAGTCTTCTCCGTATATTTTATCACGAAGAAAAATATCAGATATTTGAATCGCTTTTCTCGATTTAACTATTTCCATAAATTAAATATTAAGAATGGTGAAATATCAATGAGAATAAATAGTAACAATAATTGAGAGTAAAGAGGGCTGACAGTTGATACCGTTCGATGAGATTCATTGTGATCTCTTCTCTGTGATGATTGTATTACCAACCAATTCGCATTAATTAATTAAATTATTCAATCCGCATTTACCATTCTAATTAATTATTTCATTGAAATCAGTGGATTTATTTATAATTCGAGAGACTAATCCGATATTATTGTTGATTTTTGGTTTGTTATCAACGAATTGAGTGGATTTATCTAGTAATTAATTCGTCTAATTAAAATGACTAATAATTTCGAACGATTATCAATATTGGAACGATAATATAAATATATCATCCCCAATATCATCGATATATGAAAAAAAAAAATAATAATAACAAAAAATATCTCTCCCTTATGCCATATCAAACTGATAATAACGATAACAGTAAAATAATCAGTAATTCGTAAGAATAATTAATATAATGAATAATGAAACTGATGACAATACTATCTCAGAATATCTGTAGTTATATCTGTATTTAAATAACTCTACATGATTACAATATGTCAATACTAGGGGGACGTTATTGACGCTCCAGATACTCTAATTGTGCATAAGACAATAAAAATCATTGAATAAATAATAGATAAATGCGAAGAACGTGCGCACGATTAAATCAGAGATTCAGCATAATTGTCCATCCACTTTGCTTAGATAATTGAGTAATGAGAAGTAATGAGAGGGTAATATCTCACTGAAGTTCGATTAAACCAAACATTAAATTGGTTGAATAATTCCTACATTATATTAACCGAGTGATCGTCATTTGAATAATAAATACTGGCAATAAGTAATTTATTCAGTTGTTTGTTGTTTTTACGGATACGGGGGTGTTAATTATTTATTTAATCGTGCGTGCTGTAGGAGAGATAATTACAATACTTTTGAAGACTATCGTCTAATTATTTTCATACATCGTCGTTTCATTATTGTGAAACTTCGAAGTTACCCATCCCCATTGTTGAGTGGAAATGGTTAATGAACATTATTAATTATAATAACCCAAAGGCTTCTAAATATAATATAATGGAGAGAATAATAAATTGATGATACGCTGATGCGGATAGTATTTTTGGTAATAAATTGGGGGATTCGGGGGTAACGATGAAACCTCATGGAAATATTTTCTTTTGACTTCATTTTAACAATAATTCATAATTCGAATATTTTTCTCTGTTTTTTTTTGCCACCGAGTGGTGTCTGATGTTTTAAAATAGAGAAATAATAGTGGAGAATTTTATTTTTCATCGTTATATAATTTTTATCATTGCGTCTTGATTTTATTGAAGTTAATTACGTTGTGAATGGAGTAATCGATGATTCTCGATAATTCGTAGTTTTTATGATCCGCTTAATTAATAACTACTGATGAAATAATAAAAATAAGATGTGTGAGACAATAACATGGCTTAATGTCACTCGACGGTCACTAAGCCTGACTGAAAAAAAAAAATATATAATACTATATAAAAACGATAAAAAGGGAATCGTAAAAAAACTTATATTGCATATGACGATGTATGTACTGTACGTATTGTAGAAAATGTATTGAATTTAATGAATTAATTATTTAATGCGCAGACACGTGAGTTATTGACTCCCTCACCCACTTTTTTCCAAATAAATCATCAACGACTGGAATTTTTAATTAAAAACTCTTTATTGATCACGTACTGGAATCGACATTTAAAATACGTATACATCTGACGCACAGCTCGTATTGGGATTCTGGGAATTTTCTGCATCGTTTGCATAATGAATATTCAATCGGTACAACATCAATTTCTGGAGACGTGCATGAAGGGTCTTCGACTAGAATAACGGACGATAGCTGCAGGATGTTTGATAGTTCGGAGGTTGCCGATGTACTTTCCCTCTGGAGTTTCTGTAATTAAATTAATTTTATCATTTTTTGCTACTGAATTTCAATGCAATGTGAATTAAATTACAATTCAACTCCAATTAGAAAAATTGTTACATTTCAATGACTCACCGATAAATTCTTGAATGATTGCCCTCCGACCCTGACGAGACCTGCCATCTCCAGACTGTGCCCCTTGACGATTTTATTGACGAGTCCCTTGACCATCAACGCAGTCTCCAGGACTTCCTCGACCTCCTCATTCTCCCACTCCCCTGGAGGATCACAGGGTGTCGATCTGTATAAACTGACGGAGGTCAAGTTCTCCGGATGGTGAAGCCAGACCTCTTCAGCGAGAAAAGGGAGAATAGGGGCGACTGCCCTGGTGACGACAGTAAGAATATCATCGACGACGTCAACAGCTGCAATTCTGAGAGGACTGTTCGCTTTCTCGCAGTAGAGCCTATCCTTGACGAGAGGGCAATACAAGGAGGACACGTCATTGCTGACGAACCTAAGGATGGTCCTGGCCGCGTGATGGTACTGCATTTTGTTGTAGAATTCCTGGACCTCTCTGTTGAAGCGATACAGCCTGTGAAGCATAAATTTGTCCAGCAGAAGGTACTCAGCCTTGGCCTCACCCCCCAGATCCTCCTCGTGGAGAGCTCCCAGGAGGAATCTCAGGACAGCCCTGATCTTCTGGACACTTTCAGCGCTCTCCTTCAGAACGTCATTGACGATTGGTATCTGCATGTGCTGTACTCCATGATTAGCCACCCACCACCGAAGGACATCAGTACCCAGGGCATTTTTATCGCTCTTTTTTCCCCGGATTACGTCCTCGGGGCTGATTACGTTCCCCAGGGACTTCGACATCTTCTGGCCGTTTTTATCTACCGTGAAACCGTGCACGAAAATCGACCTGGGGATTTGCAAATGAATTTATTATCGAATACCGTGAATTTTTTGTTTTATTTTTGAATAAAAAAAATAATATAATTGCCACCTGAAGGGCGCCTGCCCCTGGAGTGCAACAGAAGTCACCAAAGAGGCATGAAACCATCCATTGAACTGATCCATCCCCTCGAGGTAAAGATCAGCTGATTTTCCAGGGAGAACCTGAGACCAGGAAATCCCAGAATCGAACCATACATCCATGATATCTTGTCCTTTCTCCAAATCGCCCTCCCTCAGTTCGTACTTCGTCAGTATCTCCTCCCCAAGAAGTTCCACGACACCGAGATTCCACCAGGAGTCATCTCCCTTATCCTCAAAGACCTGGCAAACCCTCTGCACAATCTCCTGATTGATGACGACTTCTCCAGAGCCCTTATAAAAAACAGGAATGGGGGTTCCCCAGGCTCGTTGCCTGGAGAGGCACCAGAAGGGCCTCCGGCTGATCTGCTGCTTCAAATAATCCCTGCAGATGGCCTCCTTGCCCCTTGGAAAGAACTCCACGGTGTCTACAGCCTCGAGGGCCTTCTCCTTGAGGACCTCGGTGTCAATAAACCACTGGTAACTGGCTCTAGTGATTACAGGCTTCTTCGTCCGCCAGTCATAAGGATAACTGTGCACGATCTCCTCAGTGTGCACCAGGTCTTCCCCGAGGTGCTCCAGGACAGCTGCAGTTCCTTCCCCGAAGACCTCGAGCCCTGCGAAGACTCCAGAATCCTCGGTGAACTTTCCTTTCTCATTCACCAACGATTTGATAGAAATCCCATGGGCGAGACCGACCAGGAAGTCCTCGTTCCCATGGGCAGGTGCTGTGTGCACGATTCCAGTTCCAATTTTATCAGTGACGTGAGAGCTCTCCAGGAAAGGCAAAGATTCTCTCGAGAAGGGGTGGGAATACTCAGCGAGTTTTAAATCCTCTCCAGAGAGAGTGAGGATTTTTTGCAAGGGCCCCAACTTTTCGCTGATCGAGGGCAAGAGCTCCTCGGAGCATATGTACAAGACCTCTCCTGCATCTGAGAGGCAATATGACATATCCTTGGAGATGCTCAGGGCCTGGTTCGAGGGCAGGGTCCAGGGGGTAGTTGTCCAGGTGAGGGCGTAGATTGATTTGGTGAACGTTGAAAGAACTGGAGGTACTTTTGTTAGTCGCAGACGAATTGTCGCGCATCTGCTCTTGTGATTCTCATTGTACTCCAGCTCTGATTCTGCCAGAGCTGTTCCTGAGGATGGGGACCAGTGCACTGGCTTGAAATCCCTAAAGATCAATCCTTTCGAGTAAAGATTGAAGAATTGTTGCAGCTGGTTTTTTATGTATGAGGGGTCCTGGGTGAGATAGCATGATGTCCAGTCAGCCATCACTCCCCAAGAAGCGAACCCCTTCTTTTGGGTCTCCAGTTGCTCCAGGGCGTATCTTCGAGCCAGGGAACGCAGCTCTGGGACTGGGAGGGAACGATTTTTAGGGGTCGATAGAACCTTCTGCTCGATTGGAAGACCGTGACAATCCCACCCTGGGGTGTAGTGCACCCTTTCACCTCGGATCACTCGACAGCGCAGGGTGATGTCTTTCAGGATTTTGTTGACTGCGTGTCCCAGGTGAGGGACACCATTCGCGTAGGGGGGTCCATCGTGCAGGGTGAAGTCCGGAGGTGACAGATTCGATCTCTGCCAATTGTAGAGATCTGAGAATCCGCATTTCTGAGAAACGAGATTATAATTGTAGGAAAAGGTATAAAATTGAGATTGTTGTCGTTGGACAATTGAATTTTACGAGAATACTGAGAGAAAGTGAAAAGCTGTTTTTCATTAATGGAATAATTAGATTACTTACTTTAAGTAAGTAATTATCCATCTCCACCCTCTGAGTGCCATTTAATCTCAGAGGAAATTTCGTTTGAGGCAGTAAAACAGTATTTGTGTATTTGTTCTTATCAACGTTTTCAGCCTTAGTGGAGTATTTGACTGACAGTCGAGACCACCGAGTCCAATGAATAAACATAAACTTTGCCGATTTTTTCAGGAGTATTGACATTCTGGAGATTAATCTAAACAATTGTTATTTTATTATTGAAAGTCAGTAGAAGTCGAGTGAAATTCCACGGGGCACCGGTAAACATGATCATATGGTTCAACTAAAGGGGAATTTCCACTGATATCTGAGACAGCAGAACACCAAAAACCCAGAGGTTATGTGGCCTCGTAGTGTTTGTAGATAAATAATAATTAGTTAGAAATAATAAATAATGGAGGGTCTTGAGGACATCGAGGACGATTCGATTCTCTACGAACTTCTGGAGTACTTCGTTAAAAAGCAGGAGCCAGAGCTCATAGTGAGTTCTTTCTTCTTTTCTGATTGTCGAATCATCCAGATGTCATCTGTCATGAATTGTTATGACAATAGCAATAATAGATAGATTTTTCAATTTTTACTGCAATCAATTTTCTCAGCTCATCAATTAAAAATCCAGGCATATATTAATAAAAAAAAAGATTTTTCATACGAAAAATTATCAATTGAATGAAATTAAAAATATATATTTCTGGAAATCCATTTTCACCAGTTTTTCTCCTCGAAATAACCGAAAACTCATTCCCCCTAGAAATGGAAGAATGATGCAGCGATCCTGTCTACCCCAGGAACAATAAAAAATGCTCTGCGCTATCTGAACAACCGTTACTCCCTTCCAGAATCGATTTCCCAGCAGATCAGCCTTGCACTCCCCTGGAAATTCTCGATCGACACAAACGGTCGTCTCCTGGCACTTCTCCAGGAGACCTCCCTGGAGATTCGTAAATCAAAGGACGAGTTTTCCTCAGTGATCTCGAAGGCGACAGTGCCGAAAGACGCATTTCCACAGTGGCGTCGTCTCTCCTGGAGTCCAGATGGTTCACTGCTGGTGCTAGCCTGGAGCAACGGAAGTCTCTCCTTCTACAACTCCCTGGGGAATAATATCTTCACGATCGCTTCGAAAACCCCCTCGCAGCCGCCGGACATCCTGGAGGCAGGTGACGCCATCTCCTCCCTGTTATTCCGACCTCCACGAGAGGACAAATGGTCTCACGAGCTCCTGGTGGTGACCTACAGTGGCCTCCTGAAGTCCTACAGCATCTCAGGCAGCCATGGATTCAAATACAACTACGAGTTCTCCTTCGGAAATTTTTTTCGAAAGGGAGTGAACGCATTCGCCTACTCAAAGAAGCACAACCTCTTCATCGTCGCTGGTAACTGCATAACGCAGAGTCATTTAGCCTCACCTGCAGCGAGCAGTGGTCTGACGTCCTGGCGTCCCCTGGACGATTATCCTTTTTACAAATTGTCAGTCACCTTTGAGGAGAACTCCCCCTCGGCTCTGTCCCTCTGGCACCTGATTCCATCGTTTCGCTCTCCCCCTGCTCCAGTGATCTTCAGGATATCCATTTCCCCGAGCTGCTGTCACCTGATTTGCCTGCACACTGACGGCTCTATCTCCCTCTGGGACCTGCCCTCCCTGAGGCTCAGAAAAAAATGGAGCCTTCCTGATCAACCTGGATATGACGCCCAGAACCCGGGGCTCAGAAAACCTCGAAAACACTCGAAGGATCCCTCGGACTTTCACCCCGTGGATATCGGCTGGTGGTCAGATCACGCAATTATAATTGCCAGGTACTCAGGAGCTATCTCCGTCTGCTCTATGTCAACACTCAAGAATCTCCTGGGTGCGAGCCCTGAATTTCTCTCAGGCCAGCCTCAGATTTCCGAATTCTACTCTGGAAAGGGTTTTCTCGCCCTAGACTGCGAAACACTGACGAGTAAAAAAAGACAGCGTACTCCGAGTCACGATGGATCGGCGTCCGACCTTGAGGAGAGTGACCTGGAGGAGGAGCTCGAGCCCACAGGTCTCCTGGATTATTCCATCAATCTGATTAAATCGTTTATCTACTTTGTAACGGATATCGAGAGATTCCAGCCTAAGAGAAAGAAGTCGAGGGTCCTTCAGAGGACTTACCGGGTCCTCGGGCTGCGTAGCACAACACCAGAGGAACTCTACGCCAGAAAAATCGACATCGAGGAGTACGAGGGCGCCCTGAGCCTAGCATGCACTTACAACCTCGACAAGGACTTGGTGTACCAGACCCAGTGGAGAAAGTCAGAGTTCTCACTGGAGGCCATTAACGACCACTTGGCGAAGGTCTCGAAGAGGTCGTGGGTTCTCAACGAGTGTATCTCCAGGGTGCCAGAAACCCTGGAAGCAGCCCAGGAACTCCTGAATTTCGGACTTCGAGGGGCTAATCTCGAGACACTTCTCTCGATTTCCAGCCACGACGATGGAAAACTCCTAGACGACGAGGACAACCAGGAGCTGGTGGAGTTGAATCAAGACTCCAGCACCCTGAAACAAGCCCAGAGAATCAATGACTTGTTAAAGGGGCTGGGTGAGCTTACCGATGCCCAGAAGGAGCTCATTACCTACAGACGACAGCTCCTGGATCACCTGGACAAACTCAAGACGTACGAGATTATCTTAGACGGGGGCACATACAGAAAAGATTTCTACGAGAAATTCCGAAGGCTCTCGATCCTCGAGAATGCTGTGAAATTCGCGAGGGACTGCGATTATAAAGCTGTCGAGATCATGCTGACATATCACGGAGGAAAGTTAGTGCCCCACTGGCTGGCAGTTATCAGCTGTTTTCCAGAGACTCTGAGTCCTCTGGAGTACAAGAAACTTTTACCGGAGTGTGATACCGAGGGTCAACTCTATTTGCTTTATCAAAAGGAGCTGAGGCCCAGGGACTGGTCCGAGATGTCTCAGTTCGAGGAGATTTTTTTGAATGACTCCAGGGAGGAGACAGAACTCGTCTACGAGGATGATCCTTCCTTATCCCCTTACAGAAATACTGAATTAACGATGAATTTGCTGACCAAATGGTACACATCCAGGGCGAAACAGATCGAACGAGATTCATGCATCGTGGAGAATGCCCTGGAGCTAGTGAAAATAGGGAAATCCCACAGGATTGAGGGGCTCGAGGAGCTGCTGGTGGAGCTAGAGACCCTCAATGATCTCGTCTACAAGATCTGCCTCGAGGATACATCTCTTACGCAACTGGAAAAGCTCTCGGACCTGCAGAAGCTCCAGATGATAATGGGGAGAACCTCGGAGGGGAGGTTCATTCACGACATCACACATTATGTCCTCCCTTTTCTCTGGAGGCGACGGGAGTACCTGGAGATCCCACTGGAGAGGCATCTCTTCAAGGAATACCTGGTGGGCTTGAGTGAGAATGACCTGACATTGCCATCGATTTTGTTTCACTCTCTTGGTCAAGAGCCCAGAGTTCTCGAGGCCATCGATGACGTCATGCTCCTAGCCCTCGACTGCATTCACTCCTGTGTGGATCCTGAGATGTATCAGAGGGCCAGAGAAATCCTCGAGGCTGTCTCAAGGCCACATTCAAGTGCCAAAGACTCCTCTAGGGGGGATAACCCTCTGGACGACCTCGAGAAAGAGCTCGAGTGTTTGAAGATTCTTAATAAGTACCACGTGAGATCAACTATTAAATTCATAAATGAAAATAAGGAAAATCCTGATGAGGTGAGGCTCGTCTTCGAGGAAATGGCGAAATCCCTGAAGGAAAGAGGTTCTGCTCCCCAGGAGGTCTGGACAGAATTGTTAAATGACATCCTTCAAGTCCAGGGTTTGATATTCACCTGCATCGATCCAGAGAAATGTTTTGAGATCGTCGTCTCCATGAAATTGTCCTCCGGAGTGAAGTCGAGTATTCAGGACTGTGTGTCGTTGATAGAAACGAAGAAAAAGGAGGGCTCGTTCCTGAAGATATCATACCCCAGGGCGGTAGAACTGGTGGTGGATGCAGCTAGGGAGTACTTCAACGCCTCGAAGAGCCTCCACGATCCGACGATGGACCTCGCCAAGGCCTGTCTCAACCTAATCGATGAAGAGGACAAGCAGATCCAGGGGGAGTTCGACCTCATCAATGCCCTTCAGGTTCTCGACGAGTTCAGCCTGAATATTCTTCCCCTGCAGGTGAGAATCTCCCAGGATAAGTTGAAGCTCATCCAGAAATGTTTGGACAGCTGTGAGGGTGCGTACAAGCGCCAGCAGAGGCTTCTCACCCTCTCGTCGTACCTCCACGTGGACCAGAAACACCGGAATGGCAAGGTCCTCGCACTGATCGCCAAGAAGGCCCTGGACGTGGGAGATTTGAGTGTCTGCGCCTCCACTTGTAAAAAAATTATGGACAACAGTTACTCCCCTGCCTGGGAGGTCGTCCACAGGTTGGCGTCCTGCGAGGGGTATCCCGATCTCGTCCTCAGGAGGAGAGCCTTCTGGTTCGCCATTACTCACGGGCCCCTGGATATCCTAGAGGAATCCCTCAGGGAGGTTCATCTCATAGAAATTCAACTTTTGAATAAAGACCTGGAAACCTGGGTTCATACCTTTGCTGACGATCCGGGAAACGACGACAGTGACCCTGAGGACGACTTCAGGGATGCTGTGACCACTCCCCAAGTCGAGGTTAAAGAGTTCGTACCGAAGATCCTGGAGACGTCAACTGGAATCGTTAAGAATTCAGCGCAAATTTTTAATCAGTCCCTTGGGATTATCAGGAGTGCTCTCAGGATTAAAGAGGACGTCTTCGAGGACACGTACGACGTTGATGAGGACGCCACCCTCGAGAGATACCGGGGCGTTCTCCAGAGCTTTCCCTTCTTCTATCAAACGCTGCATGAAAATTGTCTCGTCAGTAGAATCGACACGAGGTACTCCAAGTACACTCGACCCAATGGGGATAACACCAGGTTGAGAATGTGCCAGACACTCGTCAGGGTGGCACTACTCAGTGAAACTGCGTGCTATGGCCTGGAGGTATCTGACGTCAGGCATTTCTTCGTCGAGTGCTCCAGGCATGTTCTCAATGACGACTGGGCTCTCGGTTTTTCTTATTTGTTGGCGTGCGGGGGGGACCTCCTGGGGAATGTCCAAGAGGTATTCAAGGGTGTGAAGAGGAGTGAGATGATTGTACAGGGGATTGTCTATTATTATGGACTCCAGATACTCAAAGACAAATTCTCTGAGGGTCTCAGTCTTCTCTATGACCCTATCGAGGTCGTTGGTGCCGCCCTCCTGGAAGCGGAGGGACATGAAGACGACGTAGCCAAAGAAATCATCTCGTGGGGACGGAGTTTACGTGACGAGAACACCGAAGATCCTGATCCTGAACCTGAGGAGGAGAAGGTGGATAAAAGGGAGAGAGAGAATTTAGGGGAATCGAAAACGGAAAAAATTAATGAGGACATTTGTCCGGTTGTTGATACTATCCAGGACTGGGGGGATGATCCGTGGGGTGACGATTTTTCTGCGGACGGTAAAATCGAGGGAAATGAAAGAGGAGAGAAAAATGGAGAGGAAAAGGAGAGAAATCATGAGGCTGACGGATTCCTTGTCGGAGATGAGGATGAGGGGGCCTGGGGGGATGCTGAATTCAAGGATGAGGACATCATTTGTGAGACTGGAAGATTAAAACAAGAGGATGAGGTTGATGAGATAATTTTACAAGATAAAAAATGTGGGGAAATAAAACCATTGGAGGAATCCCGAAGGATTGAAGAAAAATTGGAAAAGTACGAGAATGAAGGATGGGGGGATGATGACACCTGGGGTAAGGCCTGGCCTGAGGATGGAGATACAGATGATAAAGGGAAGACGAGAGCTGAAGAAGAAGCGATGGAAGGGAAAAATGAAATTCAAGGGGAGGAACGAACCGATAATTTCGCAGAGAGAATTAAATCCGTGGAATCATCTGGAGATCAAAACTGGGAGGAGGAAGTAGAGTGGGGCGACTGGGGGGATTTTCCAGAGGAAGAGGGAGTAATCCTCCAGAAGGAATCCAAGTCTACAGGGATGAGTGGGAGTGAAGACATTCCGATTGTCGATGACTCGACGGAAGAGGAGAGATTTAAGATTTTCGGGGATTTATTCAGTAATATGGAGAGCAGGGAGGATTATTTCAAGGTCAAAGAGGTGCTGAAGAGGTGGCCCACCTTCGGAGACTCTCAGTTCGTTGCGGTTGAGAATAATCCGGTTCTGAGGGTTTTGGAGAGAGTCAATAGAATTTTTGGCGCGAAAAAGGGAGGGGAAAACATCGTCCTGGAGGAGTACAGGGACCTTTTGAAAGGGCCGTCAGTCCCTGAGGAGGTGAAATTTTTAAATCATCTTTTAAATTATCAAAACTGCAATAATTTTTTAAATCTAAACGTCTGCGATTGAATTGCAGAGTTGCATTGATTCATTTTCTTTTATCCTCTTCAGGTTCTTCACGAATTCATAAAAAAATTCGACGAATCTTGCAGTTTGGAAGAAAAAATTCTCCTCCGATTGTCCTCGGGCAATGCAGTGCTTCATCAGGAAGCCCTGGATTTAATGAAGTCGTCGAGCCTATCGGAATTTTCCCTCCCCATCCTAGAGGAGGTATTCTTCAAGAACCTGACATCATCATTTCCTCCTCATCATCATGTCTACGATAAAATCCTCGAGCAGATGTTTTGCAATCATGATTTACCTGAACTCGAGCCAAACATGAGGATTTTAATAAAAAAACTAATGGAGGGGAAACATATTCCTTATGCTGTTGCCCTCTGGAGTCAGCTGGCTGGAGTGCCACCAGCATTAACCACCTTCGAGAGCTGCTTCCAGCTTCTGCTGGAGGAATAAATCGTAATTCCTCACACCATCCATTGAATTTCAAATTCAGTACTAAAATCGTACTCTTTCCTCTCAAGTTTTCAATTAAATGCTGAGGATTCTATTGCAAAAAAAAATTGTCAAGTCCAATGGACCGCACAAGAAAAAAAAATCGACATTTTTTCATTTCACTGCTGAATAATTCAATGTAAATTGTAAATATAGAAATAAATGAATGAATTTTTACAAAGAGTTAGATTGGACCTAAAATGTAGAAATAAAGAATACCATTATAATTAATACCATATTTATTACTCGAAATTTATGACAAATTTATGGCCTACAAATAAAAATGCATTTGGTATGACTTTCCGGATGAATAAAAAAAAGAGAGAACACCTACGGGGAATGATTTAACAACCTAAATCTTAAATCGAATCACTTAATAATGATTAACCACATAAAACGTGGTTTAAGCCCCCAAAAGTCTGACTCTCTAATCAACCTCCTCCATCCTGGAGGCATCCTCGCTCTCGCCCTTTATGGCAGGAGCATCCTCGACCTTGATTTCCTCAGGGATAGGATCCTCTTCATCGATTCCAAGACCGAGCTTGACCATCCTGTAGATACGAGCAGCATGAACCTGAGGCTCATCAAGTGTGAAGCCAGATGAGAGAAGAGCAGTCTCGAATAGAAGAACCACAAGATCCTTGACAGATTTGTCATTCTTGTCAGCCTCAGCCTTCTGCCTAAGGGTCTCGATGACTGGATGATCAGGATTGATCTCCAGATGTTTTTTCGCTGCCATGTAGCCCATGGTGGAGGTGTCCCTGAGGGCCTGAGCCTTCATAATCCTCTCCATATTTGCTGTCCACCCATACTGCGACGTGACAATGCAGCAGGGTGAGTCGACCAGACGATTTGACACCACAACCTTCTCCACTTTCTGATCGAGAATAGTCTTCATGGTCTTGCAGAGCTCCTCGAATTTGGCCTTGTCCTCCTCCCTCTTCTTCTTCTCAGCCTCGTCCTCAGGGAGCTCCAGACCCTCTTTGGTCACAGACACCAACTGTTTTCCATCGAACTCCTTCATCTGCTGGACGACATACTCGTCGATTGGTTCTGTCATGTAAACCACCTCGAAGCCTCGCTTCTTCACACGCTCGACAAATGAGGAGTTTGCCACCTGCTCCTTGGATTCACCAGTGATGTAGTAAATGTGCTTCTGATTCTCCTTCATCCTGGCTACGTACTCCTTGAGGGAGCAAACCTCTTCACCAGAGGCTGATGTGTGATACCTCAAGAGATCAGCCAATTTGCTCCTGTTGGTGCTGTCCTCATGGATACCCAGCTTGATGTTCTTGCTGAACTGCTCGTAGAACTTCTTGAAGTTCTCCTTGTCCTCTGTTAACTCCTCGAACAGCTCCAAGCACTTCTTCACGAGATTCTTCCTGATTACTTTGAGAATTTTATTCTGTTGGAGCATCTCTCGGGAGATATTCAAGGGCAGATCCTCAGAGTCCACAACTCCCTTCATGAAGTTCAAGTACTCAGGGATGAGTTCCTCGCAGTTGTCCATAATAAAAACTCGTCGGACGTACAATTTTATATTGTTCTTGCGCTTTTTGTTTTCAAAGAGGTCGAATGGCATGCGACGAGGAACGAACAGAAGAGCTCGGAACTCCAGTTGTCCCTCCACCGAGAAGTGCTTCACAGCAAGGTGATCCTCCCAGTCGTTTGTCAGAGATTTGTAGAATTCGCCGTACTCCTCCTGGGTGATATCATCGGGATTCCTGGTCCAAATGGGTTTAGTCTTATTGAGCTCCTCGTCCTCCTCGTACTTCTCCTTGATGGTCTTCTTCTTCTTCTTTTTTTCCTTGTCCTCAGACTCCTCGTCCTCTCCAACATCCTCAATCTTGGGCTTTCCATCCTCCTCCTCCTTTTTCTCCTCGGTCTCTGCCTCATCCTCGTCATCGCTGAGCTCCTTCTCCCTCTCCTTCTGGACAACGAGTTTAATGGGATAGCCAATGAATTGCGAGTGCTTCTTCACGATCTCCTTGATCTTGGCCTCCTCCAGGTACTCGGACTGGTCCTCCTTTATGTGGAGAACAATTTTTGTTCCTCTCCCCAGGGGCTCACCGGGATCTGGACGAACAGTGAAGGATCCACCAGCTGAGGACTCCCACAGGTACTGCTCGTCGTCATTGTGCTTCGAGACGACTGTGACTTTGTCAGCGATGAGGTACGCAGAGTAGAAACCAACACCAAATTGCCCAATCATGGAAATGTCAGCACCTGCCTGCAGGGCCTCCATGAATGCCTTGGTACCAGACTTGGCGATTGTTCCCAAGTTGTTCACCAGGTCGGCCTTGGTCATGCCAATTCCAGTGTCGATGATCGTCAAGGTGCGGTCATTCTTGTTGGGAATTATCTTGATCGACAGGTCCTTTCCACTGTCTAATTTAGTGGGGTCTGTCAGCGACTCGTAGCGAATCTTGTCCAAGGCATCACTCGAGTTCGAGATCAACTCTCGAAGGAATATCTCCTTGTTCGAGTAGAAGGTGTTGATGATGAGGGACATCAACTGGGCTATTTCAGCCTGGAAGGCGAAAGTCTCCACCTCCCCAGTTGTCTCCATCTCCTCAGGCATCTGAAAGATATCGAAATTTCATTTTTACAAAATGAAAGGATGTATAATTGTTTTCGCGTTATTTATAGACAATATTTCCACTTATTCAAATACTGAAAAAAAAATTTTTCAATTTACCCAATCGTTAATTAGCTCGAATAATCAATTAATTTCTTTTCTTCTTCTAAAAGCAGGAAAATGTCAGGAATCAAGAGAAAAATTCTAACCAAATGAAAAAACAGATGATAAACAAAAAAAACTAGTAAAATAAATAATAGAAAGTCGATTTGATTAATAAAAATCGTTCTATAGTGGATTAAATCACTTGTGGGATAACCAAAAAAATAAGACTATCGATTTTCCTTCGTCCCAGACATTCAATTTCCTCGCACAACGAAAATTAAATAAAATTAAATAAATTGAGAAATAGGGGGAAAACTGAAGCGAATAATGAGGGAATAATTAAAAAATGCACTCACTTTGTTCGGTGACACTATTCAAAGAATGCAAAGCGATGTTCTCTGGTGATCAGCAACGAAATGCTCTCGCCGGTATTTGGATTGCTTCTATAGCTCCGCGCCAATTCCCCGAGGCCTTTATATACTCTCACCGATTCTCGAATGTTCTAGAACATTCTAGAAGTTCCTCGAGGCTTTTCACCACCGACTTCCGCTCAAAAATCCTCTAGAAAAGCCATTGATTTTCCATGATTTTCATTTCCGCATCAATCCCATCTGACTAAAACGATCCAAAAAATCCATGAACTCGTGATTATATTTTTTTGAAATCTTTTGGAAATCTATAATAAAGTCCGAATTATTTTTAGTTGAACGCCTGATCAGCCCGTCACTTCCGGAATTTGTTAGACACATGTTCTGGAAACATCTCTCGCACGTTACGTACGCTTACTCTGCATTGCATTATATACATGTCAATTGCATTTTTATTTCTTTTCGCCGTGAATTTTACATGATTTTTGGAAATTTCGAATTTTGAGATTCAATGGCGAGGAGAGAAATTCGATATGGAAAGCCACTGGAGGTGATGAATGTTTTTTATTTCATTGAGGTTTGAAATTATCTTTGGGATTCACGTTTTGGGAAATTAATTTTGGAAGTTGATGCCGTTTTGGGGGGAAATTTTTTTTTTTATGCAAAATTGCATCAGTCATACCTGAAATTGCTTTTTGATATCTGCAGATCAATGATTTTTTAATAAATTTGAGTGCCAGCATTATTTTATTATTAGTTTTAAATCAGTGAATTCGTAAAGAAAATTTCTCGTCGTTTCTGAATATTTTTTATGCAATGACTGCTCGATGATCCTCAATTAGTTATTAAAAAATCGTTATCAAATTTTTTTTTTCAATTTTCAATTGAGGAAGTCAAAAAAAAAATTTTTTATTGGTTTTTGTCTTCTGTCTACAAGTAATATTTATTTTTTCTAAAGAATAATTGCAGTGGTAAATTAAATAATTACGATTGAATAAAATATGGGTTATTATGCAAATGGTATAGTAGAGGGGCGGACCTCCTCCACAGGCAATCGATATCCATTCATAGACTTTAGTCTAGAACAGTCGAGAAGAGTCTAGAATTTTTCTTTTAAAACGAACATTTGCATTTCCATTGAAATGGTTATTTCATAGAGAATTCTATCTCGAGTCACTGCTGAGTCAGAGAAATTTGAAATGACTCAGAATGATTCTCGAATTTTCCACGATTTCTGCTTTGACAACTACCAGGAACAATTTGAAAATTCAGTTCAGTCGGTGTCGCCCTCTAAGACTTTTCAAATAATCACTCCCTCGGTAAAAATGGATTAATTCAAATATTCTGAGAGGTGGGATAATTCGTTTAATTAGTGTGATTTAATTTAAATTCCAGCTAATTATCTCGACAACGAGTCATTCTCCGAAGTTGAACTGTTCTGACAAATATCGATAGACCTCGAGAAGTATTGATTGTACGAGGAAATATCAAAAGAAATTTTTTGCTTGGAATTTAATCGACTACAAAAAAGTCTCATGGCGTTTCCGCCTGAAATCGATAGTTTTGTAAATAAATGTATTATTAGTAAGGATGATAAATCCAGCTTATCGCGATCTATCACTTCGCTGCTGAATTACGAGCGATCAGTTCCTCATTATAAAAATCGTTCCATCGGAACCGTAAAACATTCTTTTACATGTGTAAATCGATTTTATATCGATTGCCCGAAATTTTCAAGGGTTCAGCCCTTTTAATTCCCTGGACAAACCCTAAAACTCGATACCTCAAATTCCAGTGCAGTGAAATAATGCTGAATCTCAAAAACTATCGCATTTGCAACAAATGGTCAGAAGACCTTTTTTATCAGGAACTTGAAAAACTTTAAAAAAGTTCTCTATAGTTTCCCCTTCAGACCGATATTTATCAGGATGGATCGACTTATCCACGTCCCACATTTCCCAAAATTGTGATGAATAATTCGAATTATCTCAAAAATAAAAAAAAAATTGTCTCAGAGACAGAAAAATGGGAATTCGCAACTCTTGAAATTTTCTTTTCCAATGAAATAGGAGAGCAATAATTATTTTCCATGATTCCTGGTCGACCCCCAGGAAAATGCGTCCCCTCAAAAAATCTTGCATATTCCCCCGTGATTATGAAATAATCCAGGAGCCGGTAACATTGTGGGAACAGTCCAATCGTCACGCACCGTGTATTCACCTAAAAAGTTATTAACATTCCTCCCCAGGGTCTACAAAACCATCGAGGAAGCAACGAAGACAGTGAACATGTTAAAAAACCTCTTCTATTGTCATTAGAAAATTCCCATGGATTTATCAAAATTCCGCTCATTAAATTGATTACAATTACAGTGTCCCTGAGTTATTCACAGCCGAAGGAATAATTAAAACGACAAAATCCAACAATCCACGTAATTAAGCATAATTACAGGCATTCCATTAATTAATCAATCCAGTTCATTTGATTCACCAGCAATTTTCATCAATTATTTATTATTCATCTTGACATAAAAGAACATTACGGAACAGTATCAATCATTTATAATAAAATATATATGTTCAGTCATTTTTTACAATATGTTATACATATTTGATTGGGAATAGGATTTAATGAGGGATCTTTACTTCATAAATCGGAGAAACGAAATAAATTGTACAATTCAGTAAATTTGGTTTAATTGATGAAAAAATTGATGCATTGAATTTTTTATTTTAGGGCATTGTGTGGACAAAATGTGGACGAATTGTTTGAAGAGTGATGGAATCCTGGAACAGAAGGTACACTAGGTCGATCCCTTGCAGCAATAAAAATTGATCGTCGTTGATATGGCGAGGATCTTAACTCCGGTAACCTAGCTTTATGACGTCTAAAATGATACTCATACAGCTAGATAACCAAAGAAAATGTCCGCGCCAAAAAGAACCCCCAAAACTCCATAAATCCCCTAATCTTCATTCTCCTTGCAGCACCTGGAACAGAAATTCGTATCAACAAAAGGGCCCTTTGTCGTCCCAAGGCCCCGTCCCTACGAGAAGTTGAATTACAACCCGTGGAAATTTGAATGAAAAAAGCGAAAACGAGAAACAAAAAAAAAATACATGGGGAGAGAAACCGTTGACATTTGGGAGAGAAAGTCTCTCGCAATTCTCGGCGAATGGCGCGACCGGTAATTACCCCCCTGCGGCGAAATTCTTTACATAAAGGTAATTGTTAAGATTTTTTACTGACAACCGTGAGTTCAGATAAATATATGACAAATGGTTACGATAAATCAGTACGAAAAGAATTCAAATTTCTAGTCGATTCCGCTGAATTTTTTTCGAGCCTGTTGCTAGCTGTCTTAAATAATTTATTTGACATTTTAATTATTTCTTTCCGACGAATTGAGTTCAATTAGTTGTTGAACAGGTTTAAACACAGGATTGGGAATTGTTGAAGGCTAAGATTTAATCTTTCAAATCTAGACTTTCGAATGCATATCAAATCCCCCAATATATCAAACATCGGCGATTAAACTTGTAGAATTAATTCTGAAAGTTGCTTCTGGGAGATCCGACTGTTTTGTCTAATCATTTTGATCTTTCAATTTACCTTGTTATTTTAATTACTTCATTCAATTCAAACAATTAATTTCACAAGCACTCGTAACATTCACTAATAAATAATCCAATTAACAACTCGAATAACATGACGAACTTCAAAAGCGAAGAGATAACAGAAAAGTTAACGCACATCTCATTATAAAAATAGGTCTTAATCGGAAATCGTTAACTGAATCGATCAATTTAATTAAAATAATGAATTTATGTTCATCACTTTTGTTTTGACAAATTTTATGAATATATTTGTTTATGAAAGTGAAAATTCACAGAAGTATTTATTTGTTGTTGATAAAACCGTGAGTACAACAAATAGGCTCTTTGTTTCCTGATGTTAATGCAATCACGTTTTTAAAACTGTTTTGCGCAATTCAAACCGTAAGTTCCATTCGGAGAAAGTTATGATCTTGGATATCGTACACGCGTATGCGTCCGGGATTCGATTTTATTTCAAGTCTCAGCTTTCCACGAACGAGAGCCACAAGAGAAATCCCAGGGGCTTTTGTTCCGAGAGATTCGTATACCCCCGCGTTGTTGTCCGTTTTATTCGAAATACTCTTGATTCGGGAATTTAATAGCCAGAGGCCTCTTGTTTATCTCGAGAATATTCCGATAATAAAGACGTAACGGTTCTCTAACGCTCGAAAACTCACGAGTTTAACGAATACAAATACGAATACGTGTCGTAAATACCCGAAATTCCGGGGGAACAAGGTCAACACCTATTCGGCTAAATCGAAGAACGTGTTTTTGCGTGAACAACTCGTGAAAGGTTGAATATTCGTCGAGACTCCGAAATTCAAGTCGAATATATCGAGGAGACAAGTGGGAATTATGGAGGAAATATTTCCAGATTATTTCGCAAACTGCTGGATTTAACGCAAAATGTTATCAATATATTTTGTTGTCCGGGAAATTTTGGGGAAAAATAATCTTTTCACTTTTTTGGCTAAAATTCGCTCTTCTGGAGATATCGGCGCTACAGCCCCAGATATTCAATTTGAATGAATCGCGAAATCGGAGAAAATTCGGATTTTCGTCGAGACTATTTCTCGTATATCTCAACAACCGCTGGATGTACCGGAAAATGTTATGAACATTTTTTGCAGGCGATGAAATTTTCAAGAAAAAACTCCTCTTCACATTTTCTGTAGACCTCCTCGCTGTGGAGAATAATCGCGATGACTTCGGATATTCACTTCCAATAATCACGAAACCGTGAAAAAACTGGAAATTCTATCACGACTATTCCCCGAGTATCTCATAAACTACTGGATTTACCGGAAAAAGTCATTGACATTTTTTGCATCTTATGAAATTTCCAACAAAAAAGTCATTCGACATTTTCCTCTGTCTCCCCTCCCTGCGAAGATATTGTCAGAGTAAGACGCAAGAAAATCGAAATGCGCCAATTTTCCCATTAAATTTAGTTTCCAATGAATGAAATTATCCCGGACGTTTCGTCACATGCGTAATTATCCGGAATCAATTGACTCGGCAATGATGCCTCTCCTTTTACACGTGTGATAAATGAATCAGTTGTTGGCATGAATCACTGTATTCCCAGTAATAATTTGCGGTGGAATATTTCCCAGCACTTGCAACCTAATCGACATTTTTAAGATGCAGAGAACATTCTATCGACACGAATCTACGAAACACAAGTAGAAAAAAAAAATATATACTGAATAATTCTCGGTGTACGAGTACGTGAATAGCTGACGTCACACGGTAGATACCCGCAGTCCGTTGATTAGCTTGCAAGAGACTTCTTTAAAAAATCATCCATTCGTTACCTTCAGTCGACAATACGCGTATTTGCACTCAGCATTCCGTTACCAGAATCAGCGATGCCGTATACATTTTAAACGATTTATTCCATCCAAGTCTTAACCGAACCCCGAGCCATTCGAATTTATTTCTCAGAATCACATCGCTATTTCAACATCGCCATTATCTCCTAAAGGAGTGATCCCAGAGCAAAACGTGACAAGACATTTTTGTAGCTCGTGAAATTTATTACAAAAAAGATTCAAACAAAAATCTACCTAAACCCGATAGTCACTGAGATATCGGCGAGAAATCGACCGATCTCGCGGAGCGCGTCGATCCCAAGTCCCGCAGAAACCGGAACAGTCAACCCCTCATCACCTCCCCACCCTGTGCATCACACAGCAAAAGTCAAGAGGAATTTTTTGTAGTCCATGAAATTCTGAATAAAAATTGTCCTCTTCACCCTTTCCCTAAATGGATTCCATTCCGAGGAAACACGGGTTTCCTGAAAAAAAAATAGTGAGCCCGCGTGATTCGCTTTCTCTCCGCTTTATATTGACCTCTTTGATTATCAGTAATTTCACAACAATTGTTTCAATGACGTCAACGTAAGATTGTTCACCAAAAATATTCCAATACCCTCGAGCAACGCAGGTGTGAATTTCTTTCTCTCAACTTACCAATTTTCATTTTTTTTTTCCTCCAATTTTAATTGCCGAGGAGCAGAGGTGTCAGGGGTGTGCGATAAGTGTATCGAGGTAATACTTTAAATAGTGATAGAGATGATAAGAACGACAAACGATCGATTGTACCCAGAATTCAAAAGAAAACAATTCAGAAATAAATAGAGCAGACAGCGAAATGCCTTCGGGGTGAAATTGTCTCTCCCAAAGTTTGTGTTTGCGTACAAAGATATATGTTACGACAAAACTCTAATAATAATACCATAATAAGACGATACGAGGGGTTTGAAGGTCAATGCCAGAAGTTCTTAAACGATAGTGAAATAACCGGCGATTTTTCGGTGCTGGGGACGAGAATGGAGCAAACTTTGACAAATTATCGAACTCACACCTAAACGCGATATCGAGGGGTTTCCATTATCTCAAGGGGCTATTTGATTTTCGATTGTGAGCCACATGCCTCAACACTCGCTCGATCATTAAAAAAAAAAAAAAACAAAATTCACCGAATAAAACCGAATCTCCCCGCAATTTAAATAATTACAAACGCGGAAACTTGCAATTAACAAAAAAAAAGACGCAATCTCTCGAAAGTCGAGACCCCGAAAAATGTTAACTGAAACTCCCTGATACCTGACGAACCGTTTCTCCAGCGAAAAAATGACGAATGGAGGAAAGACGAACGGCGAAGCGTGTCGATCGGATGGAAAGTAACAAGAACACCGACAAGGTTTTCCGGTCGCTACGTGGGAACTCTTCATCGAACGAATAACTCCTCAGAATTAACCTTGTGAAACAAAAAAAAAATCCCTCAATTAGAACCCTCAAACCCCGCCAATGACGTCCGAAATTCCAAACTAAAAAAAAAAACCTCGAACACCAAAAAATTCTAGTTAATTTCCATTTTGAAAAATTGGAGATTTGCTCTAGACGATGTGACAATGATGGAAATTTTTCCAAATTCTAGAAACAAAATGGGAATGATGAAAATAATGTAAATAATGTGAGAATTCTTACCTGGATTATATATTTCACCATTAAAGTGGGTAAATGCTGGGATGGTTGCCACAAATGGAAAAAAATTGCTAAAACACCTGAGGAATAGGTTGAGATGAGATCACTACCGCACTCACAGTGAAACTGGCCCCGCCGCCCCGGTACTGGGGTCACACACACCTTTTGCATGGCCCCCCTACCCTGACGACATCCTCGACGCCCTACCATTGGCCAATTCGAATATCCTCGCCGTGACGTCACACAACTTGTCTGTGCCCCCTCCAGGTTGCCACGGTGGGGTGAGAGGGGCGGCCAGGAAGATGGGGGGACAGGACAGGGGGACAGGACGGGGAGGACGAGTGCTTTTGGGAGGAGAATCGACGGTTGCTCGACTGGACGACCGGGATTACCTGCGGAGGCTGGAGCCAGGTATATGCGGTGAGACACAAAAAGAAGAGAATTTTTGACGGGAAGAGAAAAAAAAAACGTAACATTGGAAAAGGACGCATTCCCCAGAGCCAGTCCCATACGGGGGCCCAGGAATTTTTCGGTGACCCGATAAATCCCCGGTTGGGGGGCACCGGCTCTCTGAAAAATTCTGGCTTTATGAAAAATCCGTTGAGGGGGTGGAATTGTTCACGTTGGTTTGTTTTCAGGGTGGAGATTCACCAGGAGATCAACCACTTGGAGACAATTGCGATTTTTTAGAAGAAATCGTGATTTTTTGGATTTATTCTTGGGGGTTTTTGGATCGAATTTTTTCATCGGTTCCAAAGGGAAATGGCAAAATTCATCCCTTTAGAATTTAGGGGACGAATAAATTCGTGACTAGTGGATTCTGTTTGGAGTCGTTCCGGGGAACCCCTCGGCACATCCCCAGGTCTTTTTGTCCCCTTTATTCGATGGGGTCTGACTATGGAACAAAGATAGGGTGAACATCCGGTTTTCACTCGAAAAATTGGGGAAACTCGGGCACCATCTGGTGTTTTTGTCTTCCTGTCCGGTCCTGGAGTGCGAAAATTCAGGGTGAAGTGGAATTTCCAGTTCGCCGAAAAAAAAATTCACCAGTGGAATCCTATACCTTGGCCTCCAGGAATCGGTGGATTGTTCTCGGATAAATTAAAAATTTGAGTTTTCAGGATTCAGGAGGGGACACCTGCACTCTGCGGGGTACAGCCTTGGACGTCATTGGCGTGTTGCCCTTCGACTTCCGGCGGATGTTAGTCGTCCTTGCATCCTCATTTCCTCATTCAAATTCCCCCAATTTCATTAGGCTAATCAAATAACATAAAAATTCCCCCGAAAAATCTCGCAAATCCTAGAAACCTGAAGGCGGGCCTTAGAAACCTGAAATCTTGAGATATACGAGAGATACGAACCCGAATATTATTATATACACTAATTACTCCATTTTTTATTTTTTATTTAGACGTGCATGACTTCTCAACTTTTTACGAAATTGATCGCTGAAGTGAAATTCAACTTTTTTTTTTCAATTTTCCCCTGTGGTTCCGAACTCACTGACCACCGACATTTTTTAAATAATATATAATAATATATTATTATATAATATAAAATTATTATCATATGGTCCAAAAAAATAGATGATACATCACATTGAATACGAATTATTATAAAAAAAAAAGAAATTCAGAGGATAAGCTCCCGGGGAAAGTGCGATCACAAGTGAATTGGAGATCGGTAAATAAATAAATAGCAGGAAGAGCACAATGCCCCCCTAAAGATGGAGAATTCCCGAAATATTGAGCAGGTATATTCGTGTGACGGTTATAACGTACCTTACCGGCGTTATTTTTTCGGATGGGGGCCGTTACCAAGCAGCAACTATAGAAATCGCTTCGCACCTGCCCCAGGCACCAAAATTACAAAAGAAAAACCTCAGCCTGGAACCCCCTAAGACCGACGATGAGTTGAGGATAAAGAGAGAGGGAGGTCGAGTTTTTCGGTTAGGAGTTTCATCTCCTTTCAGATTCTCTCGCTCGTGTTTTCTTGCCTCCCCCACCCATCGGTTCCAGAATCCTCGGGCCCCCTCCTCAACCCCCCTTGCCCTCCTCACCGATGAGGCCCCTTTCATTCGGCCTAACCTTGTCCATCGACGAAAAAACCATTTCCAACTGCGCAAGTTCACCTCCGTCAGGTGGGATTCGGAAGCGTTCATTTGATACTTACAACGTATTTTTTTTATTTTTCCTTTTCATTTCTAGGGTTTTTCCGTTTGGGGTAACTCCACCCACACTGGAGAGGATTTTGTTAATAATTTGGGGAGTCCCTTGGACATCTGTGGGCTTGGAGTTAATTTTTTTACTCCGAGGAAAGAATTGATTTTTCGAGAACTCCCCTTTTTATGAGAAAGTTTTTTTAATTATTCTCTCAAGAACTTCCGCAATTTTTTGGTCATGTTTTTGGGATTGAATTGATGTTTATGATTTATTTCCTCAAAAGAACTCGAGAAGGTTTCAAAATAAATTGAAATAATTAAGAAATAAATTAATATTTATGACGTTGAGACAAAATAAATGGTTTCGTATGATTTTCTGGGTCATAAATGAGTTTTTCGTTAGTGTAGGGGCTTTGTTGAAAATTAATTGTCGATTTTTCATGAAATCATTGCCTATTGTACTCACCTATTCCATCTCACAATATGCCAGAACTCATGACACAGCTGAAAGCCCCTTGAATTATGATAACGCAGGAGAAGTGGATTGGAATGAACCATGAAAAACCATCTCCCATCATTTTTTCTCGTCTCGTCCAATCATCCTGAGGACCTTTGAGGGCCCAGGCCCGATCATTAGTGAACCTTTTTAGCCTGACCATTACAGAACTAAACGAGATGGAGGCTCTCTCACCTCGAGTGGCTATCGACAAAAATTCATTTGCCCAGGGCCCAAAATTTTTCAACTAATCCATCAATGATATTCGACTTGTAAATTATTCACGTGCATCGGATGCACATCGAGATCATTTCGTCGGACAGTTATTTTTAACACAGGATTTTACCCGCCGGGAATATTGCCTTCGACGTGGAACGAGAGTTGAAGTCTCCAGTGAACGCAAATTAAATCCTCAGTCTCCATTTATTCCCTCTAATAAATCGATTAATCCATAATTAAAAATCTTTCGTATTAAAAAAAAAGTGGAAAGTATAAAAAACCTTGAGTTAATAATTATTTGAATGGCGATATGAAAATCTGATGAATGAAAATAATGGATTTGGAGGAAATTCGCAAGTGATGAGTGTGAAAGGTGTACAATTATAATTAGTCTGAAAAATCAGCGATATTATATTATTTGATTAGCTCTCGACGGGTTATCTCTTCTGGAGTCATTGCTGAAGGCACTGATGATGTCATTGGTAGTCTGAGGGCGCCTACGCTCTCACCACCACCTATAAATATCGATTAAAAAAAAAAATAAAATCCCCTTGTCTTGATTTTTTCTACCTTGGCAAGACGATCCGGTCAAACGTCTCTGGAAACGCTACGACCTAATGGCGGTTACTCTTTTGCTACAGTAACGCTTCCCACACGAGGAGCGTTTATATTACCTCTCTTTCGCCATGATCACCAGGAGGAACCGCACACGATATTCGCAGGACTATAGTCTGTAATACCGGTTATGCAGATATATCCAGAGAGGTTGTACCACAGAGAGAAAAAGAAGATGAATAAAAAAAAAAGTGGAGGAGGAGAAATGCCATGAGAGGGGGGAGTTGCCCGGAGAAGATGTTGCTTTACTTTTGCCTCCATCACCGCCAACTCCAGACTGACAGACAATCCTGATTAACTCGAGAAAACTAGAATTTCACTTTATTTTAGTTTAGCGGAATTCAGAAGACGGGGAAAAAATTGATGTTTTATTCAGTTTTAGAATTTTTTTTCTTCCCCTCCTCTCTCTCCCTTTTTCGCAATCTTTCTTCAAATTGTTGGGGGGAAATTTTCTCGACTTTTTTGCCATTCTGCGGACGACCGCGATGTGCTCGCGGAATAAATATCGCTGGTTTACGCCGACCACTCAAAATACTAAACAATTCCTCAATTCAAATTCGAGATCTCCGCATTTTTCATCTCCAGGATTTCTCGAGGGTTTCGATTTGAAAAATTAATTTTGAAGGAATTTAATCATTTCGCGGTATTTCCCCGAATTTCCACCGATTTTCTTCCAAAAAATTTCTAAACCCTGAAACAACTTTTCAAATCAATCGAAAAATCGAAAAATAAATTGTAGAACATCTCGACGGTGGATTTTTCCACGTCTCGATCGGAATGACTTAAAAAACCGATATGATTCTGTGGAGTGAAAAAAAAAATGTGGAAAAATGATACCTGAAGTGTATAAAGCACCGAAAAGAAAGGGCAAGATGCCAAGAGTTATCTTGGCATTATAATAAACTACAAGAGCCCGCACGATCTCCGAATACGATTAAAGTATTCCTTCCTCCTTTGATTCGCTGTACAATACCTCGGCACAATATTTCTCCCTCCTCTCTCATTTTCTTTATTATCTTTAAAATTTCGCCTGAGATAGGGATTGCAAGACCCCTCCACAAGCCGGAGCTCTTCGAGGCCGAGGGCCTGGGGTCACTCATTGCCCCGACCTTGAGGAGGCGCTTTTATTACCTTTTTCGCAGCATTAAAAAATCCGCGAATTATTGATTATAGATTTTTATTTTGCTTTGGCTCAATGTCCCGGGGATTTGTCGGGTGAAATGGCGAAAGGGATTTCACTGGAGGGGTAGATTATTCCGTGAGATAGAGGAGGAATATTTGAGCAGCCCAATGGGTGCCCCATTAGGCCCTGGCCGGTTGGCTTGAGATGGGCCCAGGGACAGGAGGCAGGGGGCAGCCGGTGGTCAAGCAACATTCCGTCGACCAACCGACTTCTCCCAGCCCAATGAGTATACCCTTGCTCCAGCCAACTTGTTTTGCTCTTTTATCCTGGCCACAGGGCGACAACCAAACGAAAATGTAGGGGATTATATTTTTAGGGCCTCACCAAAATTCCACAATTTTTCATCCATTATTTCACCCAATCACCCCTCATTTTTCACCCCCCAAGAAAAATTCTGGCAAATTTTCTTCATCTATTTTTTTAATTAGAATTAAATAATATAATAATAAATATCTTTGAAGTAGCTATTATTTGATACATTCATCAATTTAATTTTATAAATAACAATTTCTCTGAAATTACTAGGAATAATCGGTGGGAAATTCTTGAGATTGCCTATCAGTCCCGTGGGTTTCAGTTTGTTTGGCGAATGACTTGGAGTGATTTTTCTGGTACCAGAGTGAAGACTGCAGCCATGTACTCCATCTGGCTAATCTCGAAATAAAAGATAGGGATAAATTACGATTGATATTAAATACTACCTGGTGGTACTTCTAGTTTTATTCAATGCCAAAACAAGAGGCTTTAGTCTCACATTTTAAAACTACAATCCATCCTTGGTACCGACTGCCTCCGGGGAAGAAGCAGCAAGAGAAGCTTCGAGAGCTAACTCTGGAGCCGGTTCCCTCGCCCACGCTGTACCAACGTTAAAGTTCGCCTCTAAAATCCGCCTTCCTCCTCCACCATTTCTCCTTTTTCATTCTGCATTTTATCCGTCTTTTTTTTACTCTCCGAGGACTCTCGTCTTTTCATGCACACCTCCGCATGTACTTCTATTTTCTCTCGGCAAGAATCCAATGAAGAATACGAGGAGAAATCATGAGAGGTTGCACGAACCACAAGTTTTCTCGAAAAACTTTTCAAAAAATACTACACAATTTTCTTTAATATTGGCTCATTTTTTTTAAATGCAAATTTCGTTTTCTACAAAAATATTCTTTAGCGATTTTTTATCAAATCGTTCTTACAAGACCTACAAATGAAGAAATTCCAGACCTAGTGCAGTCCCAGAATTTCTCCCAAAAATTCTCGTGAATGAGGGACTTCAGCTGCACTCGACATAACGAGTAGAATTTTAGAAATACCCAAGAGTGGCTCGAAATACCGAAAAACTGGTGGAAAAAAAAATCGTATTTGCCGACGGGTGAGGCCATCACCCAGAAACCCATTCCCCAGTCGTAAAAATGGAGTGAAACATGTAAAAATCCACTCAACCACTTGATTATATTTTTTTTCCCCTGGCAAAATCGGGGGGTTGGCTTCGGGCTCCACCTGAAATAAAATAAATAATAAAAAATGAAGAAGGGGGAGGGAAAGAGAGCCGTAGAAATTGGAGATATCACCTTGTTCCACGAAGGCGGGGACAGTTATAGCCAGTATTCCTCGTGGTAACTAACCGAGTCTCGAAACCAAGGCCATCCGGTCACTTCACTCGTCGTCGCCGCCTCTCTCACCCTTTGAATTTTCACATCTTGGATATGGAGGAGAGAAACCCTTGGTCCATTCCCCTCTCCGCCGTCAGCCCCCGCCACCTCCCCCACCCCCTCATTTTTCGTACATTGTTGGCGGCCACTCTCCCCCCATTTCGAAACAAAAGGAAAAAAAAAAAATTCTTCACGGGCTTCAACTTCAATCTTTGTTATTTTTTTTATCCCGGGGAGGAAGTACAATCCGGGGGAGGAGATTCATGGAGAAGATGGATAATTAAGAATTTCGGGGGGAGGGATTTATTGAGGACATTATCTCTGTAATCAGCGGTTGAGGGGGAATTTTTACGCGTTTTTTTTATTGAATTCGATTTTTTGGAATTAATTTGGTGTGGAGATTAATTAGCTATTCGATTAGTGATTGGTCGAGATTATTTATTGATATGAAGGGTGTGAAAGACTAGATGCGAATGTGGAATGTTGCCAGGAAGTCCGAGGCTCTGGTGACGACGTGTTCGAATTCGAGATAAGATAATGCACCATCTCCATCGATATCGCTTTCCTCGAGAACTTTCTTGCAGATCGTAGCTATTTCTTCGGTTGTCAGACCATCCTGTACCAACTGGCGACAGGTTCTCTCGAGGTCTGACATCCCTACGACTCCATCATCGTCGAAGTCTACAAAAATTTTCAGTTTTACCCCTCAACAAAAAATTTATTATTGATTATTGATTTTATTTTCTCATTCCTCAGTTTGAGGGATTTAAAAAAATGAAGTTTTAGGATTCTTATCGTCCCATCGCCGAGATAAATTATCGACCGATCCATTAATCCTGGGGACTTGCCTCATTTTCCTCCCGGAAAGATCTGGAGTGGGTCCCCGTCTACCTGAGGCCCTGGGTAATTACTTTTTCCACTTCTCAATGCATTTCCGCACTTACCATAAATCTTGAAGGCGTAAAAAACTTTCAAATCACGTGGGGCTTGCTCCGAGAATACAGACATCATCTCCAGGAACTCCTCGAAGCAGATACCCTCTTCCACGGAGTTGTGCTCGTTTGGGCTGGTGAATACCTCGGATATTCTCTCCCTGAATGGATTTTCCTGTGATTTATCGCGCCAATTGGAATTATATAATTTCACCACTTTTTACTGTTTCTAATTATAAATTAAAAAATCTTACTCGTAATTCTGGAATTTTTTCGAGACACGAGAGTGGAATCCGAAGATTTGAGGCATCATCTGGGGACATTCTGCGGGGAACAGCCCCCGGCTCTCCGATTTCCCGGAATTTTTTGAATATTCTACAACAAATAGAATTGAGGGTTTGCTGGAAAAACTGAAGACGTGAATTCACTGGGGGTGGATTCACCTCAGGATTTCCTTGCGTGTGAAGAAGGTGCAGTCTTGGTAGTCCTCCAGCTGATCCTCACTGAATGTCGCAATTTTATTCCCCATTTGTCGAGCTTTGGAACTGATAAAACACTGTGGTGGAACTGACAAAAGTACTCGGACACCCTCGATACTCTATTCGAAATAGTAATAACTAGGAGGTGCGCCCTGGCGCTCCCACTCATCAGGTTTCGCCTGACTCTGATCAATTCAGAAATTACTGCGTCATGTGTCTCATTTTTTCAATCCATCATCGTTATTACTACCCCCTAATCAACGTCCTTCATCCAATAATGAGAAAATAACAGAAAAAAATTAAAAAATTATCTCATGAACCCTTGCATTCACAGAAAAATGTTGGGAGAATTTTTTGTAGATCTGGAAATTCTTCCCGAAAAGTTTCCTTTATAGTTTTCTTTGAACTCACTACCTCCGGAGATATCGAAGAAATTCCAGTGAGAAAATTCGATCTCTTAACTTTCTCCTCCCAATTTGAATTCTCAGTGTTGTTTTCTCGATGAAATAAATTAAAATACTCCCCTTTGGTGTTCGCGTGGTGAACCGCACCTGTTCGCACCCACGTGAAGTAAAAAAAAAAAACATCCCAAAGAGATTGGGCACACGCACATTACCGATTCGACTCGAGCGTGATTAGTGGATTGTCTTCACAGCAATTGGTTTAATCGCAGAATAAATCGTCGACATCCTGGATTTTCCACTTGAAGTTCAAAGAATTGAAAGACATAACAGTAAATATCATTTGTATATTTAAAATCACATTACGCAGTACAAAATTGAGGGATTAGACGAAGTGCTCCTCGTAATTCTCTTTGCTGTCCAGTAAGTGATCTAAGCACTCTTTGAAATCGTCCTGCTCGAGGCCAGAGTCCGCCAGGGCGTGGAACCTCTTGATATTCTTTATCGAGGCTAATGAATCGTGAAGGGACTCGAATAATCTTGACAGCTCGGGGGTGCTGTGAATTCCTGATAATACTGGAACACTTTTCACCTCTGGAACAGTAATTCATTCATTAATTATCTTCAAAAAATTCTGGAATTTCTGGAATAAAATTTTTACAAGTGACAATTAATGGATCATTAAATTTTTCATTTTTACAAACCTTCGCCAACGGGCCAGCCAGCGATATCCCCATTTCCATGGATATTATCCTTAAAAATCTTAGGAAAAGGTGCGGAAACCTTGAGACCAGACTCCAGGGTAGTGAGATGGGTGGCAGAAGCATGACAGGAGTACGCCAGGTACATGCTCATCATCTCGTGAACAGTGGAGCATCTGTTGGAGTATTTTTATCACGAATGATCATCGAATTTTCAAATTCTCATTATTTCTAGATTCAGATTCCTGAGACTCTGATAAAATATAATAAAAGTTAATGTTAACCTGTATGCAGGTTTAGCCATCTGCTTCCTGGCCTCAGGCACTGGCCTCTTCAGTCGGTCCTCCCTGACGCCCCTGAGTGTGAGACTTTGCATGCAGCTGTCCCCGGAGACAGTGACCCTGGGTGTGAGACTCGTCCATAGAGGAGTAGACTCGTTCTCCAGATCGTCAAGAATATCAATGAGATCTCGTTTTACTGTCATGGGGAATGGGAGACTGAGGGTTGTGGCTGCTGCTTTCCTTCCAGATTTATTGAGATCTGCACACAAGTCTGAGAGGGACGACATGGTGTGCTGCTTGTGCCTGTATCTGATTGTCAATGTGTCCAGGGTTGTGGCCAAGAGAGCACTCGTGTGGTACCTCAAATCCTGATTGTAAGTCAGGTAGGGCAATACCCTGGGAGCACCTGAAGAAAGCCAGCCATTCTCTCCACAACTCAGAGGACTGTACAGGGATACGTGCTCGTTCAATTGCTGGTAGCACAGGGCGATGTTCACTGCCTTCAGGTGATCTGACGCCGAGGGTTTCGAGTTGCGGGACTCGATCAGAGGGAAAGCTACGATACTCTTGGTGTATTCATCGTGCAGGTGCTCAATACACGATGTTGAAAGCCCGGCGAAGGCATCTGTCGAGTCCAAGAGAACCTGAAGACAATTCATTTAGTCTTGAGGTCATTTTCAATAAAAAATTAATGGCACAACGGAGTAGTGACGTCTTGTTTTTCACCTGGAATCCCTGCATGAGATCGCACTCCTCGGCATAAGCCCTGATCCTGTCGCAGAAATCGTCCTGGAATTGTTCAGAACTCCAGAGATTCCTCCCATAATGGAAGACGTCGAAGGGAGGGCTTGAGCTCTTGTGCTGGTACTCTCTGATGATGTTGACGGTTCGGGTGTGGAACCTGGGGACTAGGTAATCCACCCAACTCTGGATCTCGGTGTCGAGGTCCAAGGAGACTTCCTCCTCGGTCTCTCTCGACTTCTCCAGGCTCTGGATGAAGGGAGACTTGGGGAGGGGATCCTCGGTGGTGACTTCTAGGTTGTCTGGGTCCCAGAGCCCACTGGGCCCGGATTCTGGGTCAGGGACTTGGTCGTAGAGTGATCCTCGTTCTGGAAGGTAACCTAGGGAGCCTTTCAGGTCGACTATGAGCAAGCGAGGGGTAAATGTCACTTCTCGCTGGAAAAATACTTTTGGGATATTATCGTAAGGATTTTTTGTACTTTCAATTCAGGAATTCGAGAGAACAATAAAAATTATCTTTACTCACCCGGGGGTTTTCTCCCTCTCGGTACAAGACATCATTGTCTATTTCTGAGGGATGGGATGGATCGTAAGAGAAATTCGCTTCCTGTGGAGAGAAATCGGTGATTTTAGGATATTATCGGTGCCGAGGGTTATGTCCAGGAAATTGTTTATTCGATTTTAATTATCGGTTTGTCACCTGCAGGTTCCACCAATGAGCTCCCACATAATTAGCGTAATGCCCCAGTTGAAGTGTAATTATCTCCCTCGTCATGTTCACGATTTTTAATTATCAAAATAAAGGAATAAATAACTGAATTGTTAGTTTCTCTCAAAGAGGATTGACTAAAGTAGAGGCTCAGTTCTGGGGGTTTGAGTAACCCCAGCGGCATCGTAGTACTGCACCCCAAGAGAGGGAGGGCGCCACACGGGTGAATTTCATTTTCTGCCGCATGAATGCTTTTTGTTTTTTATTTGTTTGACTGAAATCTAGCCGACTGTAGAACGAGCGGAAGGGGGAAGCCACATCTTGTGGAATTTCAATAGAAAAAATTATTCAATATGTTGAAGATATACCACTAATGAGTTTATAATTATAAATGAGTTCGTTGTCCTAGCGGCAACGTGCTCGCCTGGCACGCCGGCGGCCTGGGTTCAATCCCGGCATCATTCATTTTTTTTTT
>NW_011887834.1:162969-251757 GCF_000806365.1 Fopius arisanus
GAAAAAATTGGAATTATTTAAAAAAAAAAATGAATGACGGCGGGATCGAACCCTGGCCGTCGGCGTGGTAGGCAAGCACGTTACCGCTAGGATAACGCATTATTAGAATAATAAAATCTCATTAGGAGTATATATTTTGCAAAAGTATCGTTTTAAAAAATTGCTAATTTTTCAATTTCACTGGATATCTTTCCGTTTTTCAAAAATTCAGTGTTTAAACGATATTTCGATTGATTAGCCAATTATAAAAAGATAAAATTGGAATTATTTAAAAAAAAAAAATGAATGACGCCGGGATTGAACCCAGGCCGCCGGCGTGCCAGGCGAGCACGTTGCCGCTAGGACAACGAATTCATTTAAAAATATAAACTCATTAGTGGTATATCTTCAACATATTGAATAATTTTTTCCATTGAAATTCCACAAGATGTGGCTTCCCCCTTCCGCTCGTTCTACAGTCGGCTAGATTGCAGTCAAACAAATAAAAAACAAAAAGCATTCATGCGGCAGAAAATGAAATTCACCCGTGTGGCGCCCTCCCTTTCTAGGGGTGCAGTACTACGATGCCGTTGGGGTCACTCAAACCCCCAGAACTGAACCTCGACTTCAGTCAATCCTCTTTGGAGTGACCCCAGCGGCATGGCAGTACTGCACCCCAAGAGAGGGAGGGCGCCACACACAATGGGGCTGTCTGCCCCTCAGCCGACTCGGTAACTGCCTCAGTAGCAGTCCCGCTGTCAGAGATTATGGAGTTACAATTTTTTGCCCCCATGGTTAAGGGTTTAAGGCTTTAATTAATTTAATTCTTATTGAAGACCAATAACTTCTTCGGAACTTCAGCAAATCTGTACAGGCCAACAGTCAATGAAAAAATTTTTTCATGTGAAAACATCCGGAGCAAATCCCAATGATACGAAGACCACATTATCTCCGAGAGGTGAAAGATCGTTTCAAGGAGGTCAAGGACTTGGTCTTCTGATTCGTTGAGAGTTCTTCGTTATTTGTTCCCCCAATTTTAAATCTAGCAGTTAATCCGAGGACAACTGCAATCCCTTGATACGTGTCCACATACTCCTCACACATGCTCAGAAAATATGACGTGGGTGGTAACGTGCTTGAATTTATTTAAGTCAAGTACTCTAGCTCAGTTGGCACGAGTCAGTCATGCTCGTCTAGTCAAAATCATCACCGCAGTGCCATTAACACCAATCAATGCCCAGCACTTGAATTTTTTCCTGCTCATCTGTCACGACACAACACCATTAATAAAAGGAGAATTTCATTATTTGGAATCGATCAGCTGTTTATCGTTGAAAAATGTTTATCGATGATGTTATTTATCTCATTGTGCTGCTGTTATGCATCAAATTTGGTCAAGTATTTCGGAGATTCAAAGACGCCGAGTCCAGGCAATGGATATCCACTGGTTTTGGATTATTTGTGACGTTTGTGGTGTCCGGTGTACATATTTTACATCCTATTATAAGTACTGTTATCACAGCGGTTCTGATAACGAAATTGTCACATCGGTGAGTTAATAATTCTTTGGACTTTGGTTTTTGGGTCAGCAGGGAATATCTCGATAGGGAGGGCAATCAGAGAGAAGGTCAAACAACCTTTTTTCTAGAGAATTTAATGAGCTACGAAAAAGGTTATATGAGGTTTCTTGATGGGTCACGTGGTTTGGGAGATATTGGGGGTATACTCTTTATAGAATTTTTGACAACTCCAGACAAACGTGCCCCCATGTTGAGGGAATTTTCTCGGAAACTTGGGGTTCTATTGGAAATTGCTAGAGAACTTTTTTATAGAGAATCTCGCGAGTTAGAAAAAAGGTCTCACGATGTTTTCGATGAACCCTATAGTTTCGGGGATATTGATGATGCCATGATTTTGTTCGATTTTTTAAAATGAAGAACGAGACACATAGCTGCCTTTTTCTTCACCTTCTTCTACCTCCTCGTCGTATTCCGCCTGGCTGATTGGTATGGTCTGGTGGTGCCGTCCACCCACGTGAATCTCCTCCAGATGATCATCACCCTGAGGCTCGCCGGTCTCGGGTTCGAGGTGAATTCAGCAGTTGAAAGCCTCAAGGAAGAACCCAATAACAGGACCTACAGAGCTATCAAGAACATCGGATTCCTGGACGTCTTCCACTTCGGACTAGGGTACATAGGACTCTTAACAGGTACTATTCACTTAAAAAAAATTTATTGTGCAATAAATCCGCCATCTCTTTAAGATATTCAATGAAAACTTCATTGAAGTCAAGTTTTTCCACTTTATTATTAATGGTATAATTAATTAATGATCAATTAATGGTTTAATTGGGGATTTCACAGGGCCTTATTACACCTACAGAACTTATCTGGACTGCATCCACCGAAATCTCGGGGATTACATCGACTGTGAAGGACAAACCATCAAGAAACTGAAAAAAATAGTAGTTGCTGTAGTTTTCCACCTGTTGTTCAATTTCTATTATCCTATAAGTGTAAGGACGCACTAGTGGTGTGATAACAAGCAATTGATAAACCACAAATAGCGAGTGACTGCCATTTGTTCCATTTACAGTACGTTTACACCGAGGAATTCCAGGCGAGATCGTTATTGTACAGATACTTCTACGTTTATCCCTCGTTTTTCAATTTTAAAACGAGAATTTATGCTGGGATGATGCTGTCTGAGTGCGTTTGTCAAATGGCAGGACTCGGAGCCTATCCTACGAGCTGTGAACCCCAGTCGGGGCTAGGACCAAAGGACTACAAAAAATATTTAGAATTGTAATAATTTTTCTCAATTATCCCAAATCTTCATTCAAATATGTTGAGATTATTCCATTAATATCTCGCCAACCACTGGATTTATAAAAAAATTTTTGTTTACATTAGAACAAACAATCGCCAAAAATTGAAATCCGAGGAGATCGATTTTAAGACTGTTCACAATATCGATATCCCAGCGGTGGAGAGGTGTTTCCTGGTGAGACATGCCATGAAATCCTGGAATATTACTGTGCAATACTGGATGGCAGCGTACGTTTACAAGCAATTCCCCAGTAAAACCCTAAGGACAGCTGCCACTTTCACGATCTCCGCTGTCTGGCATGGTTGGGCATTTGGATATTATGTTTCACTACTATCTCTCATATTTTTCCTACCAGTGGAGGATCTCTACGTCAAATTCTACCATCAGAGCGAGGAGAACAGTTTTGTAAGTCAAAACGCTATCTTTGTGTCTGATAATCCTCCGGGATTGCAGTGATCGTAAGACGAAAAATTGAAAAGACCATCTTCGTCGAGAATTTCATAAGCTGCAAATATGACCTTGTGACTTTTTTTTTCGATAAAATTCAGATTAAGAGATATTCTCATTTTTCCCTGGCATTTTCCTGTATATCAATTCTGAGATAATTGAATGAGTCATGGAAACGATTTATTATTTCAGAAGAAAAACGGACTTTGGGCACTTCTCTACTTCCTCAGGTTCTCCTGCATGTCCTACTTGGGAATTGGATTTCAACTGCTGGAATACGACAATACTGTGTACTATTTTACGAACATCTACGCTGCTGGACATGTATTTGTAGGATTATTATACGTTATCGGTCGCCTGGCGAAGCCATCGAGAATTGTTGAAACTGATAAGAGGCTGTGAATTATGAAAAAAATTGTTGATGTTACGAAAGTACCTACTAGCATTGTGACAAAGATCTTCCAGGAAGGATGTGATAATGCACAATTATACATATTTGCACAATAGATCAATTGAGGAGCAGGAATTTTATATGCAAATCATTGAGGAGTTGAGTGGATCTGAATTCTAAATAAAATTATTATAGATTTTAATTTTTTTTTGAAGTACTTTATTCAATTCTAGCCACAGGAAAATACTGCATTCAGCTACACTAAAAGATAAATTCGGTATTGAAGCTCGTAATTATTTCGATAATGAGTGATTTCAGGAAAATAAAAAAGATTTTATCCTAAAACCAGAGTAATCAGGGAAAAATTCGTCACTTCAACACAGAATTCAGATTAATAACTGATGAATACTTACGTGCCCAGTGCCTGCAATAAACTCATTATTACCATAACAAATAATCCCATTAACGATCGCAAAAATTGTTGACCATTTATCAAATAATAATCGGTCTCAATAAATTCCAGCATTGATACCGATACAAAACCATTCAGTACTCAAGTTGTGAAACCCTCCCCTTCCCATCACCCGTTAAATTTTCGATTATCTTCACAAGAATGGGTTCTAGGATAAAAAATTATGAGTAACTTTTTCGAGGAAATATTCACCTCTACAAAAAAGTCCAATAAAATTTCTTCCTGAAACCACTTCCTGTCGAGATAAACCAAAAATGCCCAGAAAATGAAATTTCGATCATCAGCGAAAAACTAGAGAGTAACAAGTGCGGAATATCTCGAAATAAAAGACAAATACCGAGATATTTCTGGGAACTTTTTTGTAGCTCTCAATGCCCTCTACAAAAAAGGTCCTACGAAAAATCTCGGTGTCCCCCTCCACATTCCGATATATTTCCAAAAAAAAAAAAAATAAAAAATAAAAACAATGGCTCTGCTCTTTTTCCATGATCTCCTTGCATTTTCACTCCCCCAAAGACAATAAAAAATCCCCGGAAGAATGAAAACTCACGGTTGAAAGTGGAGTGACGAGTAGACACGTTATAATCTCATCAGTCGACTACCCCCAGCTGAATCCTAAATCTCTCCATGTCGTCAGCCATAAGTGGCCAATGATATCGTAAACTTGGGGCTTCGATTGTTAAAAAAAATCTTGAGCCCCAGAGCAATTCCCAACATCATTGGCCTCTTAATCACGCGTAGTTAATCCATCCGTCCACCCCACGTTCATTCGCCAACTACCGATGGTGTCTGGTGATGATTAATTAAATTCGGCTGATAACTGCATAACCCCCAGAACTCTCGAATAATCTCGATCTATCTATCGCGAAAACTGCCTCAATATTTTTTTCACCAGACCACCAACCGCCTCTCGACAGCAAACAGCACAGATCCCCGCTACTTCCGGTTAACTGCTTACTCTCAGCTACCCCCATCATCGGCTACACTCGACACGCCACTCCTTTCCACCGCCTGTGGCACCATAAAATCACAACTTAGTTACGTGCTATAACTTAGCTGCATCCAGATTATTTTTTTTTTGTTTAAATGGTTTCAGAGAGCGATTGCGGTGGATAGAGGGACAGGAATATTTTGAAAATCCCGGTATCAATTACAACTCCTCTCCATCATTATAATAGCATCGATAATTCACTGGGAGAAAATGTCAGGAGTTTATTTTTGCAATTCCTGACATTCTGCTCCACGAGTGGGGAAATATTAGTTGAAGATATATAAAATATATTTGCATATTTATATATTGTTTTTTTTTTTCAAGTATTTGGATCGCTTTTGGGGAGAAAAATACATAAAAAAATGCATTTTATATATCTTTTTTTATGATTTATCGTTGAATAAAAAAATCATGGTTTTTCCCACTTGTTCTAAAATGCGTCACTTGACTTTAACGAAATCTACACGATGCCATACATTTCGATTGCCCCGTGATTATCAACAATAATCTGTTAATGATTTAGAAACCTTCATACATGCACATGAATTCTCGAGCTCTCTTGCGTCAGCATATTTTCTTAGTCGTACTTTATTATAAATGGCAAACGTACATAAATAAACCTGAAAAATTGATAATTACAGAAAAACGCAAAACTTACGGTCTAGAAAAATTTTCTACACACTGCGAGAATTCTACATTTTATTATCTTTACGTTTACTGTTTATTCTTATCAGCTTGGAAACTTTGTGGTGATAATTATTAATTAGAGTCTCGGTTATGGTTGTTATCACCACCTCTGTCAATTTAGCAATTGGTTAAACTCAGTATTAATCACTCTATTCATGAATGAGATAAGAAATAAAAAATTATACATGTAAACTTATTTTTAAAACGAAGCATATAATCAGTAAATGTTCAGTGATTACGTTTTTTTCCCAATAATTGGCCACAAAATGGTGGATTTTAATTCAATGATAACGAGAGTAATCAATAATAGTAATACCCGGAATTTTTCGAATAATTAAGAGTCGAAAATTTATTCAACATTACAATTCATTCAATTTGGATAGTTTTTTCATATTTTTGGTAAAAATAAAAAACCCCGAAGTGCGTCACCATGGTTAATATGAGAAGAAAAAACAAAATAACGAAATTATGATGCGACAATTGATCCGAACGTGCTAAGTGGATTTATTCATTGTTTTTCTTTGTTTTAGGTATGGAGAGTATTTGTAATATACCTTTTGCAGGCTGTGAGAACGATTCGGGAATTTTCATCGTGAGGGGCACGTTCGTCTCAATCCTGTACTCTCATACCATCAGCGCTTCAGTCTCTGTGAATTGGAAATTGAAACGATTCTGATTTAATTGAATTTTGTAGAGTTATGTTATTGATATATTGGGGGAGTGGGGAATATCTCTGAAGGGAATCTCGCCACAGTCTTCCTGGAGCATTTCTACTGCTGAAAATTATTTATTTAACTGGATAACAGCATAGAATTGTCTTTGATAGTTCACCCCCAATTATCGAGATATTCCCGAAGTAATGAGGCAAAAATGATGGAATTGAATTGAAGATGAGTAGTACCTTGACTTGGAGCGACTGTTGTTCTGCCTGTCTGCACTCTTGCTGCGCGAGCGGGACTTTCCTCTTGAGCTTTTGCTGTCTGAACGCGAGCGGCTGTGGCTGCGGCTGTAGGAACGTCTGCGATCACGATCACGGCTTCGTGACCTCGATCGAGATCTAGAGCGAGACCTCCTGCGATCGCGACTGCGACTGCGAGATCTGAATGAAGAGAAATATCGTTGAAGATACGTTTCACTCAATTACTCCATCACAAAAAAATCAAATTATCAAATTATTTCATTAATTTAAAGAGAATCCCATTAATTATTCTATACTCTAATTTTTTTATTTCATTCAATCTGCAAAATAAATTCGCATATCTCTTTTTTTGCTATTATTATTATTATTGAATAATTGCTGCACCATGAAAATACGAAAAAATGGACTTACCTCCCCCTGCGACGACTTCCACGGCTTCTGTGTGGTGATGTTGGCCTACCATATCGAGCCATTTGCACACGAAGTTCCCTCCCATCCAGGAGTCGTCCATCCATGGCGTCGAGTGCGTCCTCAGCGTCGCGTTTATCATAAAACCTGCGAAAAAAAAAATCATGTCACGAAAAACCCCTGGAACAGTGGAGAATCGTCGACGACACGAATATGGAGGGTCATGACGTCACGGGTCTCGACGCCTGGAGGTCCACACGAAATTTTTGCTGCTGGAGTAGGAACTCCTGGAGAATGACGTTTTACTTACCTGACAAATGCAAAACCCCGACTCTCCCGCGTAAAACGATCCCTGGGGATGTAGATATCCCCGACTTCACCGCAACGCTCGAACACGCGTCGAAGATCTTCCGGGGTTGTGCGATAGGTCAGATTATCAACCTTCAAGGATACCATCCCGTCGATCCGGGGTGGTGGACGTCCGTAACTCATCCTTGGGGAGGCTTTTATTATCTTTTTTTTATAACTTTTTACGAGATGTTCACGATATTTATGAATGCGGCGCACTAACGTCCGCACGCGTCAACGAGAAAATGGCGTATGATTTTTCTAGGTCGACGCTACGACACAACCCACACCGGAAGTCACTACGGCAGTTTTTTTTCTTCTCATTTTGCGATTCTATCGTGTTATTTATTCCTCGGGGCTAATGGGATATACTGAGATTTTATTCTACTTAGTTCATTCCATTTTTTTTATTTTATTTGGATTTATTAAGGGTTAGAAATTTTTTTTAGAGGAACTGACGACAGCTGTGCACTTGACTTCCGGGTTTGGGTGGTTTAAATGTCGATTGGTGAGATTAATCTTTTTCGATGGGAAATTAGGCGCAGTTTTTTGAGATGAGGAAAAATTCCGGGAACGATGCTGGGGCGATTTTTGATGAGGAGTTCAATAAGAAAATGAGGGTGGCGAATTTTCTGGTGAAAAATTTAGAGCGACGAAGAGGTTGGTTCTGTGATTTTTTGGATTTTTTTTTCATTGATATCTCGAAATCTCGGGATGATATGGCAATTTATTATTGAAAAACGATGGATCGAAGAGAAATTATTCACCAGCTCTATAAAACTGAGGGGAAATAATTTTTTAGACATAGATATTGCGAAAAACTACCTGACACGAGTGGGAAACATAAAATCCTCGAATTTAGAAGTGAAGAAAAATAGAAATGCATTCCTGTCGTATCTCATCAGAGTCCTGGGGGATGCTGTGCTTCCAGGATGTTCGGACGATCGGTCAGACACGGTGTGCGATCCTGACAATTCGCTGAAGGTCTTGCACGACATGGTAAGCCTCAAAGACCGTACCAAATTGATAAAACGATTCAACTCCATTTCAACGAGTATCTCAAACTCTAAGAAAACCAAAGAAATTTCTGTAATAACTTTTCCGTAGAGCTCAGTCAACTCTACAATAAAGGTAATTACGAAAATTGCGCTATCGTCTCTAGATCCGGAGATATTCGTTGAACGTTCGCACTGAATAATAATTCCCATATTCTTGGACGACTCCAGGATAATCTATCAGAAACGTCAGAGGAGACTCTGTACGAAGAGCCTCCAGTGAAGAAAATAATAAAATTCAAGTCCGAGTGGTCGAAAGACCACAGAACGTATGTCGCAGTGAAACCTCTTCCAGGGAGAGGTGCTCTCGTTTTCATGGCAGTGTCCAAACGCCCTGGGCTCGACAACTGGGACTTACCCCCTCCCCTGAGGTCCAGCATGAAGCAAAAATAATAATAGCATTTTATCCAGTAAATTGCAGTGATGTCGATCCAGTGAGGAAAATAAATAGGCAAGAGGTATTTTCAAAAAGATTTAATGAAGCTGCGTTTTGTGATATCACAACAATGCCCCGGCAAATTATTCTCCCTCGTAATAAAATCGTCAACTGACCCCTTGCACCACCTGGGACAACGTGAGAATCATCCCCTTCCAATTCATTTGTATAAAAAATAAATAATATCCACTACCCACTGAGCATTAATTTTGGTCCACTCTGTCAACTATAGAGATTACATATTCAGATTAAAATTGAGTGAATAATCGTGTCCCAGGTTTAATGCAATTGTATAATTTTTCAACACGTTTTTCCTTTTTTTATTCATGTTTCAATGTTATTTTTTAATAAGCATTCTGAAAATAATTTTTGTCTCTCTTTCCATAACAAATCACATACAGGAGCCAAATAAATAGCTTAAAATTTCTAACAGCATTATCAACTAATAATAATACGCAAGAAAAAATGGTAAAATCGAGTTTGAGAATTTGAGAAAAATACAGTTCAGTAGCCAAGAAGTGAAGTTCAAAAAATTGAAGTTTTTTGGAAATATCTCTTAATCCACGAGAGCTTAATAAATTTTGTGAGGACATTTTTTGCGGATCTTTTTATGCCCCATAAAAGACGTCCTCAGAAAAATTACATTATCTTTGGTAGATTCAGAGATATTCATCACTTCACTTCTTCGTTACATATTTATTGTTGAAACCATAAATTGTAGATTACGAAGGCTGGGTGGGAGGAGGGAGATTCGATCTTAACATTGAAATTGAAAGGAACGGGAGAAAATAAAACTTTGATTTTCGACAATCAGGACAAACGTACGTTGAATCGTTAAAACGCAATAATTTCAATTGTAGAAAAACTGGAGGAAAAATAATCCAGATGATTTTTCAACTTTACAGCGAATTATTCAATCAAAATATAAAGAAAAAAAAAACGTGCAATACGCAAATCAAGGAAACAGAGGAATAATCAGAGTCTAGGTCGTTTGATTTCATTAAATTGTCACTTACATCCTATTTACTACTCAACAATTCAAAAAAATACTTATAACGATACACACAACCTTGAATAATCTCAACAGCTGTTGGCCATAATCAGCCCGACCCAACTTATCCCTATTCTTCACAATTTTCCTCGAAATCAGTGATTTTCTCCTCGATTCTACTCAAATTGTTTCCAATTGCGATTTGCACGCAACCGTTTCCATCCGTACATCGTATTGAACATTTTTCATTTTCATTTCAACTCATCTCCTCGGGTTTTTATATCATTCAATGAGAACAGTAACTCCACATGTCTTCAATTATTAACAATATTATTTTTTTTATACAAAATACAGGGCACTCACAGTTTTAATCTCTAATTATTATTCACTGGAGTATTCGCAGCTTTTGCTCTTACTTTCAATTTCAATTTTACATTACAGTTTCATTAGTCCTGTTGGTTAGTAGAACAAAGACACAAGTTGAGTTTATTGATTTCACAAGAAGATAAAAATTCAATTCGTCAGGTTTTCGGGTTTATCCCGAGAACGATTGACCTGAGAGAAAAATGGTATTGCGCTTTTTTCAAGCTGATGACATTCTCCACAAGAATTTCCTTTAGCGTTTTCTCGTGGGAGCAGTCCTTATCGGGATAATTCCACTCAGACTGAATGAAAAAATCAACTTTCTCACGATGATGTTAACATTTTATTTATCAATTGCTCCGATAAAATGATTGGACGTGTCAACTTGTTGCCTTAGTCCACAGCCCACGAATTCCTTCATCTCGATTTTTAATTACAAGTATGTATGGTATAAAAATAATACTCAGTCAATTAGTTCTGATTAATACTCGCGATGTGACATGAATGAGTTTCTCTTTTATAAAAAACCAGTGAAAAGCGTGATTCATAAATTTTAATATTTAATCTCTATGCTAAACGGTCTACGCGCATTTAATTCAAGATCTCCTCCAATTTTTAGTACTTTCAGAGTTATTTCTGCTGTCACGTGGACGGACGGAACAGATGCCATGAGCCATTTTAATTCAGATCAATGTTTTCCATTTTCACGTTTTCCCCCACCTCAACGTGATTATCGCAATAAAATTCTGTACAAAATTTTCCGTAGTAAAATAATTATTTCATCTCATTCAGCGACAAACCACTGACATTTAATTATGCATTAATCACCAGCACAAGTTTTATAATTTCATTCCAGAATCATTTTCACTCCATCTCCTCCCCCCACCGTCCGTCTCCCATATCCCTAGAAAAACTGAAAAATGACTATTTCCATCTGATACCATCGCAGATACAATGATGATTAAAAAATAATGAAAAAGAAAAAAAAAAATACACTCGTACAAAATAATATTAAACGTAATAATAAATTAAGCCAGTCGCTGCTGCCAAAATTTCACAAAAAAAAATATGTGCGAACAGACGAGACAAATAAGTTACAATTGATTATTTAAATAAAAACGGAGGGACTGTAAAAACAGATGTAAAAAACGAAACTATAATTAATTAAATAATTAAGTAATCAACTGATTTTTTTCTTTCTTCGCTTTTAAGTAATGCTTTTTCGTATTGTTCGTCATTCAAAATGATACTTAAGGGCTAAAATCAAAGGTGTGGAATACTGATGTAAAAAAAAGAGAGAGAAAAACGAAAACATGTTCTTTCTAAAACGAAGCATTTCGCTACTGCCAGAGAAATGATTTTTCTTTCACTGTCAAACCCATGGCATTTTTGCAACTAAGTCTTAATGATTAACGACACTATTTCTTATATATTTATATGGTATTTTTTTTTTTACTTTTTTTCGTGTTTTGTTTCAATTAATATCAATCGTAAAATAGCAATACTCGGTCATCGTACGTTATATAAAAATATCATTTTAATTTCATTAGTAGAGAGCCTCGAATTCTATATTTACTCTATGAAAGCCTAACGTTTCCCTCCGATTACCCCCTAAAACAATATTGAGTAACGGATTTGGGGATAAGGCAATCGTTGGATCGGTAAATAATGAGATAATGTTTATGGTTCGAGTTGTGACGAGAGTAATCGAAAAATGCCTGACGAATAAAACTGTCCATTAGTAGCAGAGTCACGCGGTAGCCATTTGGTCTTTTTTATGTGCTGTGATGTTTCTGTTTAATCTGGATTGGAGTGAAATTATTAGAAATCCAAGTAATTCCTATCAACAAACATTTTAACATTCAACTCCAATTCAGTTACCTAAACCAAAAAGTCTCTAAATAAATTATGGCGAATCAAACAATAAAGAATGAATCGAATAACGAGAGGAAGTGCACAATGGAAGAATCACATTTCTTCGAATAATTCAAAAAATCCCAAGTTTTCATTTTATCAGAGACCAAGTGGTGAAATGAGCAGAATTTCCCAGTTTCGTCAAATATCGATTATCTCCACACCTGATCATTTCAGGGAGAAATATCTCAATCGATGATTGAGAGAAATGAGAAATTCCAGTTATCTCCCAGTTGTAAGAAAAAACCATTTTTCGTCAAGAAAATGTCCGCGATACAAGAAAATATTGTTGTCAACTTGAAAAATGGAAATCTTCGGATAAATAATTATGGTCTGTATAAAAATGACAGGATGTTTTCCTGCATCAAGTGAACTTGGATGAAAAATACTTTTTCCCCACTGGCTTTTATCACTCCACAACTGATTCAATTTCTAATTTATAGTCATGGTTGTATATGTGGCCAAAATATCCCTCACGAGCACATAATATAGAATATCATATATACAAATACATTCTGTTTCATAAAACTGTTTCTGTAATAAGGCTGGATGGATGGAGTTCTCGTTAAATTGCCAGTCAACTCTCAAGTCTTCAATCCCCACCACTGAAAAATCTCTGTTCAGACCATCAAACAACGAATAGAACGAATAGTAATTTGTCTTGTTCGATGCCCTTAACTATATCTATGTTACAAAGACTAAATCTATTTTTGGCAAAGTTATTTAGGTATTATGACATTAGAATAATTAACGGTTACATGAGTAAATGCACTGGCCATTGTTTTATCATTTTCCTGTGTTTCACCTTTAGTTTATTTTCATGTTCAATGGTTTGTTTAATAGTTCGTTATTCGTCATTCAAATCCAACAGAGGCATCTCAATGATTCCTGGGACACACCCAATAATTCATTAAACTCATCATTAATTAAGACTTGATATTGTCGACTGACTGCATTAATTTGTCATTCAATGCGTATCCAGAGTAAAAGCGAATATCATTTAATTATTTAATATTTATGTATTCCTGCATAGTTTTCTGGCCGTCCTGTATCTTTCCTTTATCTCTATCTCTGTTATTTATCTTTTTTATTTATCGTTACTGCTTAGGTTTTTTTTTTCATCGCTTTTGCATGAGCACAACTGGCATTTAATCAATGTTTAAGTACATAACAGTAATTAGAATGATTTTGCCATTTAGAGTGAAATTATTGTGATGATTTTTCGTATTTTCAATGATTTTAAAAAAAATATCGTTTAAAAAGTTATCGGCACTTGTTCAGCGTATAAAAATTCTCATTTTTTTTTTCGTATTGTTTTTATAGATTTCTTAATTCTACTCAGTAAGTAAATTCTCCGTTTTGAATTTCTTCTCGGGGTAGAATTTATTTTATAATCGAGAAATAGCACTTGATGGGGTAAAGTCATGGCGAATCACATTGACACTGGCAAATATTAATAAACCGCAAAAATTCAAAAATAATTTTCACCCGAGTCGCAAGTACACATCTGCAGTATCATTAAATCCCAAAATATCCAATGAAATTCGATAAATTCACCTCTAAAACCCTCTCCCTTTCGATTTAAAAAAGAGAAAAATAAAATGTTTAAAAAGAGTATTATTGTTCTTAGTGTCAGCTAAACAGCCCGTGGAACAAAATAAATCATTCGCACTAACTAAAATTTTGAATTCAATTACTCGCAAGTGAAGTAAAAGTACTGAATCACTCGTCATCGAGATGATTTGGAATCAGCAAAAAAAAAAAAAATAAAAATGTCCTACCCATTAAAATCAAATAATTGAAATAAATCAATGAAAATCTCGGTATTCCCTCGATTAAAAATAAAAACCTCAACCACTCGTTTTCGAGTTTAAGTTTGCGCGTATGTACAATTAATTCGTAGTTTTCCATCAACTCGTACAAAAATGTTCAGCTTTATAAAAAATATTATCCTTTGTTAAGTAAACGTTTTAACATTTATGATATTGTTCCGATGACTTCAGTGTAATCTTTTTATTCTCTTTCCCTCTTTCGCATTTAATACTGCTTTTTAATATCAATTTTTAAAATAATGCACTGCACCACGGGCTCGTTAGCTCCATAATCGAGTGATGCCAGTGAAAACAAAGTCGAATATTCCACTCAAACTCCAATAAATTCAATCAATCCGATATCAAAGATCTAAAGAGGGACAAGTTGATTTAGTCAATGCGTAAGTTATTGAGAGATATCTCCGAATGAAGGGGAGACAGTGCAATTTTTCTATGAAAATTTTTCATAGATCTTCGTCCCCTTTACAAAAATCCCCCTTTCATCTCAAACGAAAATGTCACTACCTCCCTCTAATTCAGAGATATTTTTTTGGGGGAATGATTAGCTAAATCGAGTTGTTACTCTTCACTTCTTCGTTTGAAGTTCTCAAAGAATTCCTCAGAATCCAAGAGAGATACCGATATTTTTGTAAAAGCATTGTTTGTGGTTCATACTAGGAACCACAAAAAAGCTCTTGCGAAAATGTCTCTTAGATTTTAGATTTCGAGATATTCCTCAAAAACTCTCAGAATTCACTCTCTCAAAAAAGTGAAAAATCGATAATTCCCTTTTCTCGTCCATGATCACTCGTCGTAGAGAGCATGAGTTCAATATATTCAACCACGAAATAGTAAAAATGAGTAACGGAATAATATAATAAGGCAATGTCGATGTAGAAAACGTTAATGACATTAAAATGTAACAAGAGAGCATCTTCCTCAGATCAGTGGGCCTCTTCCGACAGTGACGTTGATACTAGATTGAGAGGTACGTCAGAGACATTTTCATCATCACAATCATCCATTTCCTCCGAGTCGTGGCGATCTCTGGGCTCCTCTTTAACGTGCTGCGCAAAGTTCAGGGCATCACTCGAATTTGTACTGCCATTTGTACCGTCACGAGTAACACGACTAACTAAATCTACTGAATACATGTGAGGTGTACTCACGTGCATCATATACGTGGAGAGAGGGAGAGGATAATTTAATTGGCTGGATGGTGGATGCCCTGAGGACAGGTGGGATGGTGTCAGAGCAGCCATCATCAGGTGCGGTTGAATTTGACGACGAAGGGCTGCCAGCATGTCCGCACTCTCTGCATCCATCTGGTCAGCCTGGGCTGGAGCAATAGCTGCTTCTTTTTCTGGTAAAGAAATTTCAATTTCATCCAATTTATAATCAAATTCTAATATATTTACACATATATTTTGCCGGATAGATAATTCAATAATTAACTCACTTCGATGTCTCGTGGGTTTTTCACCCTTCGGTCGACGTCTGCGTGTGTGAATGGTGTCCCTCCTCATGGTATGGGGTCTGTTGACACCATGCAACTTGTAATAGAGGCCACACGCATTGCATACCATCTCTCCCTTCATGTTACGACGCCAAATCGTCGTCGTCATCGTACCACAATTTGTACAGGACATGTCGACTTTTTTTGTCATGTTGCCACTTTGCTGGTCAAAGTGCTGCTTCTGTTCATCAACCTTGAGGGAAAAAAAAATATTCAGCTGAAATAACGATACGGGGGTAATAAATTCTAGGGGCTTTTCACAGGGATTTACCTTGCTCTTTAATTTATTTGACCACGTTGTGAAATTTTGTGCTTGCTCATCACTAATATCCTGCTGATAATTCATGGTGTCTGGACTCGTGGGTGCTTTACTCGGGTAACTCTGTTTTCTCCTACCTTTTGTCTCTTTTCTACCAATACTGGCTGGACTGGACGGATTACTGTCCATTGATGCACTCTGGAACAATTAAAATCATTTACATAAATCAAACATGAAAATCAGATAATAATGTTTGCCATTTTTCGCAATAGCTCCATAGGTATTGAATTTACAAGAAAAAAATTCAGATATTTTTTTGTAGGCCGTTGAGATTCTCCACAAAAAAATTCCCTCGACATTTTTTTTTTTATACGAACAATTCTTAATCTATCAGGCCAGCAATCTGCAAGTATTTCAAGAGACCAAAAAATCTCCATGAGATTTGTCAAAACCCTGAAAAGATAATATTTACCGCGGGTACCAGAGGGCAGGTATCCGTCGTAAAATAATTCCAGTAAAATTCCCCGATACATCATAGAAAATGCTAGTATCTATCCCGATTTAGTTCCAAGAAAGGTAAACCCAGTGCAATGGAAAAATCGAACAAAGAGGAAGCAGTACCCCCTAACGATGCTCATCGTAGGAGTAACTGAGTTAAAATTCTCGAAAAATGCCCTCGAGAATTTTAGCCAACAATGGTTGACGCCCTAAAACTCGCCCATTGAGCTCTCAGGCTTATCTGAACATCTGTTAACAGCAGGATTGACACGGTAAAGGTTCCCGATTCCATTTTCAATGGCTCTCCAGGGCATATCACAAAGCGTCGCCTCTCCTAGTTATCTATTATCTTGCTATGTGGTCCCCCCACTTTCCCCCCCTCCAGGAAGAGGGAGATGGAGAGAGGGCCCCGAGGTACCTTTTACCTCAATACCTGAAAACCAGGCAGGTGGGACTTGAATAGCAAGGACCAGAAAGGAAAAAAAAATCCTATGGAAGGTGGGGATTCTCTTTGACATCCCGAAGGGTCACCTGACCTGCCACTCTTTATACCTGCGAGGTACCCACCGAGGGTACTATTTGCATTGTGCAAACACCAATCTACTTCCAGAGCCTTTACTCCAACATATTTCGATTTATCCGGCATTTTTCGGGCTTCACTGTTTGCTGGGCAAATTCGGGAGTCAGGTTTTCGAATTATTTTCATGATTATTCGGGGTTATCAGGGTTTATCTCGTCTGCAGTTAGTGGAAGTGATAGATAAATATTTGAGGAGATGCTGGTAGCTCAGCTTTGTTTACAGTCGAGTTGAATTTTCTCGGCAGAATTTTTGGAGGAAATTCTGGGCGTTTTCATTGGCTTCAGGATTATTTATTGTCAAGTTTAGTTTCGGTCGTTGATTGGTTAATTGGGGGCAATTACCTTGCACTCCAGTGACTGCATGTTCGTTCGATTTCCCAAAATCGAACAATCGGTCCTCTCCATTGTTGTGCCCTGCGTGTCCCTGTAGAATTTTATTTGGGGGGAAATCCTCCCAGTGTCCACCGCTGTTATTCCAATTTGCCGGTTGTTTATGAGTGATCGGAGGAGATTCGTAGCTTCACCAGAGAATCCATTGTTCACTTTGTCACCATTGGTCCTTGTTATCTCTAAACTCCGATTGCTGGAATCCACAGAAATCCAGTAGTTTGGTCTTTCAACGTTGAGGGATAAAGAAAAAATAGAAAAAAAACTTGGTGTGCAATTTTAAACGATTTTTCCCATTGAACGAAATTTCGAAAAATTCAATCTCATGCGCCAATGACTCAGATTTACAAAATTTATGCAGAATCTGGGCAAAATATGTGTATAAATATTTTTTTTATTATTCTGTTCATTGAAATTGGGGTAGATAGATATATTTTGTGAAATATAATTTTTTTCCTGTGGCTATCGTCATTTATTGTATGGTAATGAACGGGAGGGGAAAGAAAAATTAACGGAGTGATATCACACCTATCTCATTATTATTCAATCTCGATTTACAATCATGACTATTTATAGGACGCACAATGCATTTCTTTCAGGAGGACTAATGCCAACTCTGAGTTTTCTGGGGTTTTTAACCAATTTCTCATCGAGAAGGAATTCAAAAAATGGGGAAGGGTTCCGCGACAAAAACTGGGGCAGTGAAATAATTCACATTCGAAGCCCTAAATTACGGGATATTTATAAAAAACCGTATAGACTGAATTCAAGTTGAGTAAAAAATGATTAAAGATTTGGAAAATCGATTATGATTAAATACTCACTTAGCAAGTGCCTGCCACAGCTTCGTCGTCTCCTGGTCGATGTTAGTGTCGGAGCAGTTGCTCTCAGGTGTGTCCATTCGATTGACTGGACTGCGATTGGGTGACTCTCTCTTGGAGTCATCGTAATTATCATCCATTCTCTTACGTTTAACTGTCATGTCATAGCCATTCTCGTCTGCATCATCGTCATTCTCATCTCGATCCTCAATTTCCAATCTGTCTGGATCAGAGCTGTTTGAGCACGTGTCGTCCTCAGGCTCGCACTTGACATTTTCAGAATCTGGCATATCATTAGCCCTTAATTCGAGGTGATGGGTCTGCGTTTGAGGTAATACATTTTGATTGATGCTTGCGGGGGAGTTGGGCTCCTCATTGAAGAGGGTTTTGTTCAGCTGAAGAAATGATTGCAGTGGACTCAGGTCAGCTATTTTGGCAGTGGAGAAAGACTTGTCCTGGAATAATAGAAGAGAAATTATCCCCTCAGGAATGGGAACGTCTCCCTCAATTTATTTATTGTTTTTTTTTTATTCTCGGGGGATATAATGATAAATGATAAGCTGTCATGTGCATATGCTGCATATTTTCTCGAGTTGTTGGTGTCAGCAAAATTTGCCAATTGTCTTTCGCAATGCGACATCTTTTTCGTGTTATTGTAACAGGTGGAGTTAAAAGGATTATTATTTTTTCTTCTTGTACCTGGTTGTCTGCTGATGACAACTGCTTGGCATAGTCCAGGTACTGTTTGAGTATGACGTCGGATTTACGAGACACCTCACGAAAGTTGTGGAGTACATCCAGTTTGTACACACACCGGTGACAGATGATGGGCGGCAGGGAGTCGCCATCGTTCACCTGAAATTATTATATGGGAATAAATTAATTAATCTCAGTTGTGTGTCAGTCATGACACCAAAATCGTGAGAAATTGATGGATATGTCGATGCTAATAAAAATCTGTAGATAATGAAATAATCAATTATATGTGCGATTGGTCGATAAGAATTGATAAGCCCAGACCTCACTTCCTCATTCATGCTTTTCCTGGAATAATCCAGAAACCATTAACCTGATGGAATGTGTCAAAGGACCTTTTCTGAAGCCCTCGAAATTCTCTACAAAAAATCTTCCACTGCATTTTTCCTCGAAATCCACTTCCTCTCCAGAAATTCTCAAATAATCCCCCAAAATTCAAGCAATGATCATTCGTCAATATCTCAGAAACTCCTACCCCTATCAAAAATTTCTCGGGGAACTTTCTGTAGCCCTCAAAGCCCTCTCAAAAAAGTTCCTCACCCATTTCCCCCTAAGCCCACATCCTCCCACGATGCTCCCAAATTTCCTCCAACCAATTCGGAAAATCGCTTCCAGTGTGATCCGCCAATATCTCAAAAACTCGAGGGCCTACAAAAAAATACCCAGAGCAACTTTTTTTAGCCCTCAAAATTGCCCCCAAAATGCCGCCTCAACAATCCCCCCTGGTCACCCCCCGCCGTCGAGATATTCCCAAAATACTCGAATCCCCTCACCTCAAACAAAGAAACAATCCTCTCCTTTGGCAATCAACATCTCCCCTCCAAAACTTCCCTGTAAAAATCACTTTAGGGGAAACTCGACGCCGTGATTCAGTGACAAGAGTGCGTACAGTTCTGTCTGCAGGCGTGTGAAACCTGATAAGAGGGCGGTCCAAATAAGGAGTCTCGATCCCTCGTAACGGGCGTTATATATGTCCCCCGTAGCGGGTGCCGCGAAAAGAGATCGTGGCGTGGAGGACAGAGCAGAAAGGAAAGGGAAATAAAACTCGAACGTGAAGATAAAAAAAAATGAAAAGAAGGAAACGCCAGAGCCCAAACTAAACGTAAAAAAGACAGTCATAAACAGAACCAGTAAAAAGTGGAAGGAGCCGTCGAAGCCCACAGGTTCTAACCGTCTTGAAATCGTTGGGGAATGGGACAGTGGGAGGTGGGGGGGAAAGGCTTATCACTGCCATTTTAAATCGCCCGTGTGCTGGCTTATCTCGTGGCCACATCTCTCCTCTGCCAAACTTTCTCTCCCCATGGAGGAGAGGTATACCCGTACGAATCGACCAGAAAATTCACACAGCCAGAACAATGACAAAAAAAAAAACATCCCACCACACTGCACTATCAAATCACTCCACTCAGATAATCCAGATAACGACAGCCTCGAGATCAATTCATTTCTCGTATTTATCTCTCCTGGAAAGAAAAAAAAAATGACGAAAACGTAAGAGTGAAAATGCTCACGACCCCCCAGATGTTGCGTCTATTTCCGATGACTCTTTATCCACCCGAAATTATCCAAACGAGAGAAATCCACGTAACGTCTCCCCCATTGTCCCAGGCGATGTAAAATTGATGAATAAAGTGTGGGATAACGGTGGGTTCAAAAGTGATAAAAATCAAATATAAAAAAACTCACCGATATCGACAGACACGTTAGTATTTTGTCGGCAAAATTACGCTGTGCCCCTTCCTCCTCGAATATCGACAATTTGACACCATCCGACGATAAACAAAGGCGACACAGCTCGTAGAACTTGGGCGGTACATTGAACATAATTATGATAACCGAATTAAACGATAACAATCACTGGGGGGCACAGGGCACCAGCTATCACCTCACGTTTTGGGGGGGTAACAATGGTATGAATTAACGAGTCATCGATGAAACAGTGGATCCCACTGGTATTAATCTCCCAATGGCTCAAGTGCACTCACTCCCTTGGGACAACTTTTTTTTATCTTCCTCCTCTTCTTCTTTTTTTTTTGTCTATCTTTCTCCACTGCCACTGCGCGTTTGTTAATCGAGGCGTGAGGAATAAGGAGTCTCACTTATCACAGTCACCGTGGCGGCTCATTGTCAGAACAAGCCACACTACTCTCCACCATTATTTCCCTTCGGAATATACCAACGGATCGGCCCCTGGGGTTCACCTCACCTGGGTGGGGGTTTTTGTTGGGGGAGTACCAGGGGTATTATCACCTTCCAGGGAAATCTGCACGCTTCTCGGGGGAGCACTCCACAACTGCACGATTTTATTATTTTTTGACAATGGAACACGTCCGGGAGGGCGCTCCCATCGCTATCATGTTTACCAACTGATTAACATTTATTATTTATCACAGTTTTCACCCTTTTCAACTCTATTCAACTACTTTCAAATATTTTCATCCTCTCCTATTCTCTCCTGCCTTCCCATTCTTGCCATTTTTTAATATTTTCTATTTTTCACATTATTTTCATCATTCCGCTCTTTCAAGACGTATTTTCCTCACTTTTTTTTCTGTTTCAAGTGATTTTTGGTGGGAATCAACCAATATTGGTAAATTGAAGATTTTTGGGGTTTGAATTGAGTTTGATTTTTCCCGGGTCGAAGGTGGGAGGGGGAGGGCGATGATGGAGGGGAGTGGAGGGAATGTTTGAATGACCGGAAGTTGTCATCGATGGGCTTACATATAAAAAGGTCACGTTCTTATCGCTCATCGAGAGTTCTCGGAATTTGTGGAGGGGGTGCGAGCGATGACCATAAATAAATCGATGTGAGTAATCGAGATTGTTGAGGTAATGGTCAGGGGGAGGGGATCTAACAGCTCGGAGGTAAAATAATAGTTTTTTTATTTTTAACGATATTTACAGGGTCTTCGTGGGGGGTGATAACGGTGTGGACGATTTCGGAGGGAAGTAGTGGGATGAGATACGTCGAATTTTATGGTCGCATAATCGTCATTATCTCAGGAATTAGTGATTTTAGGAGGAAATGTTGAAGAACTTTTTTGGAGGAAATTGAGATGGCTACAAAAAAAGTTATTTAACGTTTTTCGGGAAAATCGATAGTTTCTGAGATAAATCGACGATTAAAAAGGGTAAGTTCGATCATCTCATTTTTGCACTCCACTCCTTATTCACTGCAGAATTTTCAATTTCTATTGATTTTAGAAGAAAATATTATGGGACCTTTTTTTGACGGAAATTTAATCAGCTCCAAAAAAGTCCCGCAACATTTCCACCTGAAATCAATAATTCTCCAGATAAATCGATAATTAAATATATTAAATCCGAATTATCTCCTTTCCACTTCTGACTTCATTACATAACTGTACATTTTCCTCGAATTTTCTATAAAAACTTGTCATCATAACTCGTCCCTCAGAGATCCAATTCGCCTCTTATCTCTAGCTTCTCCACGTGAGATTTCACAGGTCTCACTGGCAATTTTCTTTGGCCTCCTGTAGGCGCGGAATTTTTGGAGAATTTTGGAAAATTTTTCCAGATCAGTCTCCAGGTCGTCCACTGAACTGAGAATCAGGTGGATCTCTCGAACAAGCTCGAGGCGTCGTGATATTTCCCTCCTCTTGTTAGATATCGTCATCTTGGAGAGGTATTGCCTCTGCCTCCGCAGCTTCCGGTAAATAGCCAATTGATTATGAATAATATCCAGGCACAGCCTTCGTATTCTAGCTACGCAGTCTTTTGGTGGCTCACCAGCTCCAGTGTGACACACATTCACGAGAGCTTCGATGTGTGAATCATCGTTTAAATTAGCGAGAACGAAATTTAATAGATTTGGAATTGTTATCGGCAGGGTGAATGGATACACCGTACTGTCCTCTTTTCTGAAATTAAATCATAACGATAAATTAGCAATCGAGATAATTAATTGTAAAATTCATGACAAAAGTGAAGATAAATAAATATTTCATTCATTTAAAATCCATGGATTTTTAAATATCTGATGACTGAAAGGGATTTCTACTTTTCTCATTTCGTAGACCTCCCAAAGGAAGAGGTTTACGAGGCGATAAAAAAATTCTTCTAAATGCTATCTCACATCATCGGACTAAACACCTCATCATTAATAATCACGTCTGATTCACAAATTACCTCTTAGCCGGAAAGAAGAGAACCGCCGGATAGCGATTCATGCTGTACTCCCAAGGCAAATCATTATTATCCCCGTCGATTCTAACGAATGCGAGATTACTCATTCCCTTGAGATATCGAGCGACTGTAAGAAATACATAACTGACGGCACCACAGAAGGCGCAGTACGGTGAGTGATAAAAAACTACGACATCCCTCTCTGGATCCATGACGACCCCAAGAAAATTTTCAGTGGTGAGCTCCTGGACGCAGACCTGATCCTGAGGCTGTTCCCTGCACTGATAAACAGGCTGGAAGTCCCGGGCGTATCTTCTGCTGGAGTCAGACCTTAGGTTCCTCTTGAGGGTAGCATTGTTGAACTCCTGGACGAACCTGACGAGAACAGCCCTCCCTAGGGGTCCCTCCAGGAGATACTGACTCTCCTGAGCAGAGTCCAGGATAACGACAGCTGTTTTGTCCTGAATCCTCAGGAGATCAATTCCCAGGGCCTCGGCAAAATGAAAATACCTCAGACTGTCAATTGCAAGGAACGTCAGGGACTTGTTGGTGGTGCAAGCAGCCTCCAGCCTCCTCTCGTCACCTTCCAGGACAACTGGAAATATTGGGGGTTGATACTTGTTTCCCAACAGAAGAAATTTACAGCTCTCTTCTGCCAGGCGTTTCCTGACGTTCTCTGGCGACCGGGGGTCGTCCTCCCCCGTGATAATCGATGAAGAAAATTTTCTAGCTCCCCCAGGTGCTCCAGAAGATGCTGCAGAGGCCGCAGACTCTCGTGGGTCGTCATCGCAACAGAGATTTTTCTCGAAATCCCCCTCATTTCTCACCCTGAAGACGTCCTTCTGACTGCAAATGTCCTGGAGGCTTTCAGGGCTGTTGCACACACCTCCAGAGTGCTCTAGGCTCCTCTTGCAGAGGAGGCACTTGTTCATGAAAATTTTGGCACAACAACTGTCGTTGACCCATCGTTGGAGGGAAATACTCAAGGGGATGGGGCTCTCGTTGCTGTTCGACAGCTCTGCACACCTCTGAATCATCTCCAGGTAATTTTTCTTCGAGGTCTGTCTCTCTTTTCGCAGCTTGTCGATGAGTTTTTGTGTCCACCAGAGGCTCTCGCAGTCGTGATACTCCAGGGCAACTTCCTGGAGGAGGTTGTAATTGTAGTTGGAGGGGTGAAGAGGATTCCTGGGGGTGAACATCAGAATGACAGGTCCCGAGGAGAGGTGAGGGGCCAGAGTGAGGGATTTGGTGCCTGGGGGCTGCAGCCACGCGGAGACCCGGTGAATTGATGCCTCCAGCCATTGCAGGAGACTATCTGATGTCCAGGGACTCGTCGATGGGTAGATCAGCGTCTCATTCCAGAGATAGAAACTCACTGAGGGCAGAGGGGAAGGGCTGATGCTCAATGGTGACGTGGCAACTGCGAATTTCACCTCTCGATTTGGATCGAGCTCCAGGGAACGCACTGAGGCTCTGTAAAACTCCTGATACCCTGGGCTCATGGACAAACTGCTAAAGTTGAAGAATCCTACGAATACTGGGTGTGGCAGCAGCTCCTGGAGGTCTTCCTCCGTGGAAATTCGAGTGAGGGGATGAAGGTAACTCCGGAGAAATGCCAGCATGTAGGGGGCTGTGGGGACGCTCTTATACTGCACCCCTGTCCCTCGGAGAGGATAAAGAATCAGAAGAGGGTAGCTGCGGATCTTTGGGTACTGAGCTCGACACTCTGAACCTGGATGCCAGCAGTTTATCGCGGAGAAGAACACCTAGAGTAGAGTTTTATGAAAAAAAAATACACCAACAGAAATTAAATAGGATTTCCTGAATTTCATATCTCTACCTGTGAATGATATTGACGAGCAACAATCTCAAACTCCTCCCTGACAGCTTGGGACTGAGCATCCCAGGGTGCATAATACATAACAAAACAGAAATCAGAATCGGAGACTCGTTCGATCATTGCACTGACTTGTCCCTTGTAGAAGTCAATGACCATTGAATTTTCATTAAAAAATGGTCGAGCCAGCGGCGGCTTGGAGACCCTGGGGGCCCTGAAACTCCAGAAAAAAAATCTTCAACCCCAAAAAATTGAATAAAAAAATTCCCGACCACTGGTTAGGTCGAACCGTTTCACAGATTCAAAATATTCATCCCCCCAAAAAATATTTCTAACCCAAAGCCATAACCTAGAACTCACGCTGTGTGCAATGCTGCGAATGCAATGCCAAATGTGAAGATTCCGATGAATAAACAAATCGTTTCACGTGAGTAAGACAACATCTTGCTGGCGATTCTCTCCTCTAACGATGGATTTCGTGGCGATTCACTCGCCACGTTGCAGCTTTCGGTGTCGCTGGGCGAATTTTGATAATCAACATTTCTCGTCGATTCGTCTTTCCCCTCGTTCAACATCATCCAGAGGCTGTTGATGTGATTTTTTAATTTTCGACACCACCGGTGGTTTTTTCACGTGGCAATTGCACTTGCTGTCATCCTCAATCGCCTTTGGGCACATGAAAAATTAGAGCTTTAACTGGATTACCTGAGGCCAAGGGAATGAAGAGCGAATGGTATATGTTACACATATACAAACATCCTTGAGAACAGCTGATCGCTCTACAGTGCGTGAATGGGTGCAGCGTATCACGGGACAACACGTGCGATTCGTTAATTATTTATTTATTTTTTCTTGAACGAAAATTTTTTTTTTTCTTCTGGATGGTTTAAACCTGAATAAGTAACTCCTCGGAGCCAAGGTTCTGTGGGAAGGGATGAAGTCGCTGTTAGTGTTTATTCCCAGGAATTTTTTCTACGAAGCCCCTGGGTACATAACAGGAAAGGTGGTCTACGACTCCGAGAGTGAGAGTAAAAAATTCTACATAATTGGTACACAGTCTTGCCCTCGTGGCACTCCAAAGATCCACTCAGACCTGATCGGGTACTACTGGGGATGCAAAGAGGTATCCAAGATCGACAGAAGGACATGGAACTGGATAGAGATCTCGTCGAAGCCCTCGAACTCCAGAAGATGTCACGATTACTATTTAAAAAATGTAACCATAGACAACCACAGAGTAGAACTGACCGAGAATTCCCAGCATACGGTGAAAATAATTTATGATCAGGTTGGGCTGCTGAAGGCCGAGTTGTTCAGAAGTTCTGAGCACTATGGGGACCACTTCCTCGAGTTAAAGGCCATCCTGGAGAGGAGGCAAGTCGAGGTGACAGAAAAGGGAATGGTTGTGAGGGTCAGAGAGGCCTTCCTCATGTATACAGTCCTGGGGTTGATGTACCCTGTCTTATTCCTGGGAAAACTCACGAATAGACTGATGCCAGCCCTCAAGTACTCGACACTGGGGCTCCATGTCCATGGATGGCTGGAAAATACCAAATGGATGCTGGCGACTGTAGCCCAAGACAGGAGAATCAGCTTGAAGACCAGAAATCACATTCTTGCAACCATGTTTGATGTTTACCTTGGGGTGATGGCTCTAAGACTGCTTCTGCATTATATCGGGGGGATACCACCCTCCCAGGTGCTGCTAGATAATGCTGAGGTGAGGGATGACGACGTGGAGAGGAATATTCATAAAATTGAATTGCTTTTTTTCCAGAAAGTCGTGGAATCGTTGAAGAGCCTCATCCACTGGCTGATGGGCTCTCCAGCTGGTCTAAAACTCAATCACTCCTTCAACAAAATGCTGGGAAAATTCTTCCTGTATCACATTCACCTCTGGTGGACGTTCCTTGTCTCTATAAAACCAGTGATGAATTTTTTCTTCGAGGTTTTACTTCTCTTCGGAAGACTGGGAATTACCTTCCAGATATCGATCGCAGCTGATCTACTGGCACTCGTCAGTTTTCATACTTATTGTATTTATATTTATGCTGCCAGGTGAAGTGATTTAATGACGAAATTAGAGGAATTTATTTGTGAGAGAGAGATTCTGGAGAATTTATTGAAATGTCTCGTTTCAGATTATTTAATATTCAAGTGCGTGGTTTGACAGCTCTCTTTCGTCTATTCCTTGGGAAAAAAAGAAATCCCCTGAGGGAACGAGTAGACTCTTGTCAGTATCAGGCGGATCAGTTGTTCGTTGGGACACTTTTATTCACCATTAGTCTATTTCTCATGCCAACCACTTGGGTTTATTACTCAGTCTTCACAACAGTAAGAATTGTAGATTTTTTCAATCGAGTTATTTACTTATCGGTAATGCATTGACGTTTTTCAACAGCTCAGGTTAATTCTCATTGGATTCGGGGGCTTTCTTACGAGATTAAGATTTTATCTGCAAGTGATACCAGCCTACACCTTTTTCTGCTGGTTCTTTCGATCTAAAAGCACGAATAGTGAGTGTATAGAGAAATTAAAGGAAATTTTTCATTGACATATTTGTCCAATTTAATTTCAGGTTCAGTTAAATTGCTGATGAAACCTAGAGATCAATCTGGAGCAATTACTCTTTCGATGACGACAGTTTCAGCACCCTGGAGAGACACCTGGAAACGTTGTATTCCAGATACTCTCACGTATCATCCCTCCATTGAGTGGGGAGAGATCGTGAGTAACATATTCTGGGGCCAACTGCTTTATCCCTTGTGAATCAATCAAATCGAGTGACTCCATATAATGAATAATTGATTAGAGTAATTAAAGAAATTGATCAAAGTATCATGTAGAACCGAAGGAACAACTCCAAACATTAATAAAATATTTTTAATTATTTCCTTTACCAATTGAATTATTTTTCACTCCAACGAACTATTTATTTCACCCCTCTAATAATAATTACAATTGAGAGATTTCTTATTTACATTTCAGTAACGAAGTCGTTTTTGCAAAACATTTCAAGTTCTCGGGTAATATCTCCGAATTCAACAGAGACAGCAAAATTGTTCTCAGGATATTTTTTTTAGACTAGAAGGAGATCTACAGAAAAGGTCATTCCAAAATTATCCCAATTACTGGTATTTCTATTATTATTCAGGAAAAATCGGAAATCAGGAAGGGAATTATCTCCTAATGACTGTATTCTGTCCGAGTCTTTTCCTCAGGTCGTCGTTGCTGACGTCGAAGTAATCCCCGAGCTCTCGATCGAAGATCTGATCGATGTCGTTAGGTTTTCTCAAGTACAAGAAGTACACGAGAAATGCAGCAGTACTGGCCATGACCACATACGGTTGAAACCAGGGTACATCATCCTGATTTCCTCCCTGAAAGCTATGTCTTGCTCTCCAGGAAGCAGCTGGAGATGTAGAGTACGTAATCGGTCGATTTAACTCGTCATCCTCAGGGTCCACGTCTGGCTGAGTCTTCAATGATCGTTGGGGAGAGACCGAGGAAATTCTAGAAGTACTTCAACAACTTTGTAATTAATTCCCAGGATTAATTTTTCTTGGTTATGACAGCCATCTAATACAAACAAATTAATAATCACAATGACAATTACCTCTGGAAAATTCCCCTGAATCCTCGTCTCATTAGCCACATCTGGGGGATCGACATCTGCAAAAAAAACTGGCTCCAACAATTTCCCAATGTAATGCAACGAATCGCCTCCAAATAATCAACAATAAATACTCCCAACAATTAAATCCCGACCTCTGCAGGGGCTCCACAAAACGACTGGTGGTTTGGCAGACGAGACGTTGGCAGTGACAGACTGTAGGGCCTAGGGGTAATACCAAAATCACATTTATTCCCCCAAACCCCAATAATTAAACAACCCCCTAAAGAAGCCACTAACCCCCTTCAAATAACCAAATCACTCACCATTAAAAACAAAAAACAGGTTGGTTCCATTTTTTTTTCATCGCCCCTCTCCAATAACAAAAAAAAATTGTGTCAAAAATTTCTTCCCCTGCATTCTTCAAAAAATTCTGGTTTTTTCAAAATTTGCATGCCCGCAAAACTCAGTGCCTGGCTTTTAATCATTTGTTTATCCGAACGAAGGGGGAGGGTAAGAAATAAAAATTGAAAGATCCCCACATCCACATCCTCCCTCAGCACCCCTCCCCCTCCCGCATCCTCACCCCCTTACCACCCCCCTCTAAAACTTACTGCTCTCCATCGCCAGCCGAAGGCAATTTTTAAGGCATCGGGGCCTAAGTAATAATTAAAAAGCCATCTGCTTTGCATGCCCACTGGTCCAATCGTTAAACTGTAAAAAGTGCCATCGTGGAACTCTGCATTCTGATCGTCTGGTTAAATTAACATTTTGTTTGTCAAAGGGGCGATCGGGGGAGTACGGGGAAATTTGAAAACGTGATTTTCGGGGGCATAGGATGTATTGATGAACCTAACCTCAATACTGTCGGAGACGGCTGAGAAGGAGCAGGAGAATCGTTACGAGACACAGTTCATAACTGATCAGCTTGGATCCTTCAATTTGTCGGAGAATCAGTACAATTGTAACGTGAGTTCATTTTTTGGAGATAACGTCTAATCATATTTTTGAACTTGCGAAGGGCAATTTCACTCACGACCTGGGGACCTTGAATTTACTCTCCTTTTTTTTTTTTGAATTATCTGTCGTTGTTAGGATTGCGATGACTCGGGAATTCAGATTTTTGGTTGTCTACCTGAGGTTTGTGCAGGAATTGATTTTTTTTTATTGATGGAGGAGCAGGAAGTGAAGGTCGAGGATCGCCCTGGGCCTTGGGCTCGGATTTAGCGAAAGTTATTGGTTTTCTTAATTATTCTGATTTTCCTGGTTCGCAGTTCGAGCAGAGAGGGTAAATTCTGTTTTGATTCAGCATCTGGGGACTTTGTTTTATTTTTTTTTTTCGTTATTAATTGTCAGGGTTTCAATAATATTCGAGTACACGTTTTTCATCGGTTATTTGTGGCTTTCAGCAGTGGGCAAATATTATTTTTATTAATCGGAGAAATCCGAAAGTACAGGTCGACTGTTGTAAACGAAATTACTCGAGAATTTTCCTGTGGCTAATGACGTACGGAGAGGTTAATTTTTTTCTTCATTTATTTCTGTTTTTGTCTACCAGATGAAATTGATTTAAAAAATTTCTAAAAATCAAAACTTACAATGAATAAAATTAAAGAGAAATTTGTCGTGTGATGTATTAATTGGCGATTGATTGATAAATGGGAATGAATGGACCAAGAGATTGATATATAAGAGGGAGAAGTGAGGAAGTAGTCAAGGTCTTGAAATTATTTGGGGATATATGGAAAAATTGGTGTTGAAGGGCTGGACCCAGAGAATCCTATCACCTGAGTTCCCCCAAGGGTACGGAATAACCGTTGAACCAGCACGAATAGGACAATCACTGGTTACGAGAGGAGGAGGGATGCCTCGCAGTAAGCGGAGAGCGCCCTCCAATACAAATTATCATCATCACGCGGCCACCGATATGTCACCAAGTGCACACGAGGATAGCATGCCCAGGCATCCCTCGAAAAGACTGAGACACACATCGAGGTGAGCACTCCCTATTTTTTTCAACCTTTCACGCTGAACGGAGAAAAATAATCAATGCCTGTTCGAGCGTAATTACCTGATTCAGCTAATAAATAAATTTTCGATAAATATCTCTGAACCTAAGGACGCCACTGATATTTTCATTACCCCCAGCATTACATCAGTAGACAGTCCATTGGATGAAGTGAGTTGGTGCTGTGGCGGTACAAAAATAGCCGATCGGCAATTTTAGTCTGCCCTTCCTAGTGACTTGAACTGGTCCAATTCTCTGTCTCCCAAAGTCTCTCCTCAATCCCACAAATTCCACCCTCAACCCCAGATAAATCGAAACCTCTCCCCATCAGCCAACGACCCCTTCGATTTAACTCAAACAACTCTAAAACGGATATTTGAATAATTAAATAATTTATTCGAGAGCAATTGGAGGCATTCTGACAGTGCATGGATGACAACAGGTCTGTGCAGGGGAATTATCCATCGGGAATAATTGATAATGAGGGATCAGTGGATGTGTACAGACGATGTGAAGTGATTTTCTCATCCAGATATTTATTTTTAGCGCCAGGCGTTGCACAAAAACAGAGGATGTCTCAAGTACATCGTCGTTCTCTCAGAAACGATGTATCGCGTGGTTCAGGGAGTACACAGTGCCAGATGATCCCGATACACTTGGCCCCGAGGGTATGGAGAAATTCTGCGAGGACATTGCCGTTGAGCCTGAGAATGTCGTTATGCTTGTTCTCGCCTACAAGATGAATGCACGTCAGATGGGATTTTTCACGATGAGTGAGTGGCTCAAGGGCTTGTCGGAGCTCCAGTGTGATACGATAGGTAAAATACAACAGAAATTAGAATACCTGAGGAATTTACTCAATGAGCCACACACCTTCAAGGGAATTTACAGATATGCGTATGATTTTGCTAGGGTGAGAATTCATTTTTTTTTTTATTTAATTGCATCTTTTTGACATTTCCATGTTCCATTCCATGAATTTATTATTGATTGGGATTCTTTGGGGATGTTAGGATAAGGATCAGCGCAGTATGGATATGGAGACAGCTCGAGTGATGCTCCAGCTACTTTTAGGAAGACACTGGCCTTTATTTTCCCAATTTGCACAATTCTTAGATCAGTCCAAGTACAAAGTTATCAACAAAGACCAGTGGTGCAACATTCTTGAATTTTCACGGACTATTAATAATGATTTATCCAATTATGATCTGGATGGAGCATGTGAGTATGATTATTTTTTTTTTTTATAATTGTCTGCAGTCGTTTAAAAATGCATCAGGTTTAATAAAGTAAAAGTTGCAAAATTATGAAACGAGTGAAACTGGATGGAAATTTATCATTTCAGGGCCAGTAATGCTCGACGAATTTGTCGAGTGGTTGAAAGTTCAAAGAGGCGAGGGGGCGTCCTCAACAAACGTACGTGGCAGCTGAAATATCACATCATCCCAGCCTGTATCTTACCCAAAATCAATCCCCCCAATTCGACAATTTCAATCTCTCTCAATCACCTACGTCATAGAGTTTAAAAAAATTGCTTTCCAACTTTTGTTTAATTATTTTTCTCAAGCTGTTCACAAGTTGCTTCAACTATCAATTCACTGATTGAAAATGTCATCCTGAAACTCCACAGGAATCAAATAGTTCGTGGCTGTCAATGGAGCGTGAGAAGTGGCTGAAGAGTGGGGCAAAATCAATGATCAAAAATTTAAAATCATAGCTCTAACTCCCCCTGTTTTTTGATTAATCTAATAGCCTGTAGTTTAATGAAGAAAAAAAAAAATAGTGTTGCCGTGTATTTCACCGATGGTTGTGCTTAGAAATTCGATATCCGGATTTAGGGAAAATTGAAGGAACGAATTCTCCCTCTGCACCACATCAATAACTTGTTCACTCGTCTCAATATATTCATTAAAGTAAATATAACAATAACCGTCCAATTACCGTGTATTTCATACTCGATAAATTGGAAACTGTATAGAAGACGATGAATAATCGTGACATTTACTCAGTTTTTTACGGAGCTCTAGGTGGAATGCCTTACGTTCAAGGGATTTATGTTGGACGGCTGCTCGATACTGGGCACAATCATGTAAATAACGGTGTAATTTAACTAATTGATTACTTGATACTACTGATAATTAGTCCACTTAATCCGATATACGATCGATAGCTGTGATTAAGTGGAATAAATATTCTTTTGGTGGGAGAAATTCAATTCATCGTTCATCGGTGGATGGAGATTTGCCGAGAATGGAAAAAAAAAAAACTGATTATTGATAGGAACTCAGGGAGATAATGGGGAAATTATTTTTCCTCCGATAATTTATGAAAATTACTGGAGGAGGATGTTTCCTGTTTCTCGTAGTAGCTAGAGTTTATTCAACCCTTATTTCACTTAATTACAGTGAATAACGAAAGCAATAAAGTCCTCGTGGAGAGAGGATACGAAACCTGACTCACAATGTGAAGTTTTAAGTAGTTAAATAAATTAATAACACGTTCGAATTACAGCAAAGATTTTTCTTCTGTTTAGATTGTAAGGATCCTAGAGGTGACAGGTGAATTGAGACTTGTTTCTTTTTTTAAAAATTATTTCAATGGAACTAGTGATTATTCATGTAAATCAAAAGATCTGGGGAATTGAAAAATAATTTGTTGTATTTTCGGTTGAGAATTATTCGATACCTGAAGTCGACGTTATGTTTTTCAAACTCTCTGTTTCATCGATGTGTTCATTCTCGTTAATCAACTGTTCATCCTCATGAAGTCTCGATCTCAAATTCACTTGTTTTTCCCCAACTATTTAAGTGCATATGATGTAAGTGATGATGAGGAGATGTTGGAGGAATTTTTTAAATTGAGATAATGGAAGATGAAACAATACGAAATCTTGAGTTGTAAATTTTCTTGAAGAGATAGTAGCAGGCAATAGTTATCCCCATAAGTGTTAAGTCATAATTTAATTATCCACTTGTCACTTTAATACGCAATTGTTGTCTGAGGATACAATTCTGTAGATACACTTGTAATTCCTAGTGATAATTCATTGTCTTGTCTGTTTCACACCACACCCCCCGTCCTCGTCCATTTTTTCATCAGTATTTTAACGAATGGAAATGTAATAACGTTCGAAATGTAATCGCGAGCCTGCTGGTACCTTTTCAATTCACGATAATAAAATATGAATTTCATTGAGAGAGACAGTATTGTAATTTCAATGTCTTCAGGGTTTTATTTGGCGCTGATGCGCCATTTGCTCAATTAATTTAGTCACTTTAATCCGGAAGTGAATGGTAGTCAGCTGCTGATGTACATCGGTGTATGTCATCACTCGCTGCAATCTACTGCCCTGGGAATTTTCACAAATTTAAAAACATGTATAGCAAATTATCCCATTCATATAATTCCTATTTTTTTGTTTGCACCTTCAGTTATAATTTTTTTTCCATTTTCATCAGTGCCCTTAACAAGGAGAAAAAGATATACAAGTTGCTGATAAATATCAGTGGATCGGAAAATTTTTCTGTCTGGATTACTATAATTTTTAAATGACCCATTACCGCAGGCAAATGCCATGCTACACTATTTTTCGTAACACCCGTCAAAGTTCACTGCAGGCTATGTAAATGTCGCAAAATCATAATTTACAACAATTCAGGTACAATAAATATAAGAGTACTTGAGAGAATTATTTTCTTACATCCATCCATTCCAGTACATCACTCGGACTCAAGATTGACGATCGCGTGAAATACACATGAAAACTCAGGAAGAAAAGAGGTGAATGGCGCTCAGGATATGCTCCTCAAGAGAGTGTCTGAGGATTCATGGTATCCGGATACGAGCTAGGTGAACTTCTGACCGGAAGTGAGGGGCTAAGTGTGGCTTCCGCAACCATTACTGTTCGGTAAATGCGGCTCTACCCACCCTCACCTTCGTACCTCTTTTTATTTCTCCTTTTTTGCCTGAAATCCGGCTCTTCTTCGCTTCGAGAATATGGCTGCCAGTCACGGCACCCTAATTTTATCATGTGCAGGAGAGCAATTTGATTAATCACTGAATTTATTCATTGTTAATAACAATAATTAATTGAAAAATTTCTCTCGGAAATTTTCAGCGCTCGAAATCTTTTGCAAACGAATAGGACTTGCTAACGACGGTACATCATTGTCGATTCACTCGTTTCACTCTGGATTAAGAGATACCTATATGAAATACACCCAGAGATATTCCGCATACTCGTATTTATATATGTATGAACTCATTCGGTGGTGAACGCACCAAGTGTGTCTCTTCATGGAAAATGCATATGTAAATTTCAAGGAGAGCCGACGGTCAGGTTCAACATGCGATGATAGGATTGAGTGATAGTACGCGATAAAACTACCAACAATTGCACACATGAATTATTTTTTCTGCCAATAAAAATAACGCAAATAATCACATCAACAACCGTCTCGTAGGTGAGAGTATGAAAAATATGCGGGTTATTTCTCATTGAATTTTTTCCAGTAAATCACCGCACTTATGGCTTACTGTCACCTCACATGTGATCTTCTCACTGCACATGAGAGAAAAACGAGGGATCGAATGATATAAGAGCCAAACCCATCCTTTGGAAAAATTGTCTAGAAACAGTGGCACACTACACTCCCTCGAGTGCCAAACATAAAAGCAGCGTGTCTGAGCATGATAACACCTCCTCCCCTTTTTCGACTTTGCTCCTCTCATGTCCTCTTCGGCATCTCACACTATCCGATAAAACTCAGTAGAAATTCACAAATCAGGGATGCAAACATTCCGAAAAAAACGCAAATAATTCTAATAATAATTCTACAGTACCGAGGAAGTTCCAGGTCGATTAGATAACACGCATTATCGCTGTAAAACAGTTAATATAGTAAGCAATAACTGTGCAAGCTCTGGGATTATGAAGATATATTACTACGAGATGGTTTATAATGCTGTACGTGGCTACGGCTAGCCTACCTTGTCCGAGTGGCGATATTTTACAAAGGATAAATATCCCATATATATTAATTCATCATATACAGAGTTTAGAAAAGTATCTCATTCTTAATATACAATACAATACAGAGAATCCCTGATTCCTATAGTCATTGATATTGCAGGAGATTAGAAGAAAAATATTGCGGTGAGTATTTCTAAAGGCGCATATAGTGTAAAATTAAAACCGCCAAATGTTCCTCGATTTTCTGGAGTACGGAATGTGACCATTGAAATTATTCGCCCTCGAAAGCGATCACAAGCTACGGCATGCGATAGATATGGAATGAGAATTGGTCTGAGTGGAAATAGAATCCGACGGGCGAGTAAAAGACGAGGGAATGGTATGAAAGGGATGCTTGCCGCGTTTTCCCGGGAAAAGCGGCCGAGCCAAGAACGTAAATCACGACTACAGGAAATCCAACAAGTGATTTTATTACGTAGACGGCTAGCTTTCCCTCTGGCGTTCGATTTCCCTCTCTCTCTTTATCACTCCCGTACACCGCACGTTGCTTTCGCCAAATATCGAGTTGAACTCGATCGGGAGGCATCGGTTTCTCTCCAGACAGAGGTATTCCCCTTGGCGTGCCAAATAAAAATTTTTCAACCATTATCCACACAGGACTATACTCATATTATTTCAATATTCTCATTTGCATGAGGAATTTTTTATGGTTGATTTTTTATGAAATATCTGTCTGCAGCTGCTGGCAATATTGAATTTTTCATCTCATGTACTTGTAATTGTAATTGATTTTTCTCATTGCAACAGCAGAATCATCTAAATGCCACTCCTTCCGTATTACTTAGCTATCGTGAGGATAACCGAGTCCTCGCAAACATCAGAAGGATCAAACATAAGAGATTGGGTGAAATGTCATATACGACTGAAAATGGAGAAGTCCCCGAAGGGAGATAGGCATTTTGTTGGCATCTGGCTGGAGGAGATCTCGAGTAAGCCCATGAGGGAAGGGAATCTGTGACTGGAGGGCTGCGGATACGGAGGAAAAAATTGCCGCACAAATAAAACCGCCAAGGAAAATATACAAAGAGTTGAAGGACGAGGCAAAGCAATAAGCTGGCCGTCAGGGACAAGCGTTGTTCCCGCGGCGCAATCCATTACTTAACGTGAACGAACAGAGTTAATATGAATACACGATGCTTGCCCAGGTACTGGAATATAGGGCCCAGTGCGCCTTTACTAAATTAAAAGTTAATGTAGTATAAGCGATTTTATTTTAAAATTAATGGGCAAGAAGTTGGTGTATATAAATTGAGTGGATCAATTGAATGGAAAAAAATGTAAAAAAAAAAATGTAAAAAAAAATGGAAACGGTTGTTCATCACATCAGTCATTCAATAGTCAGATATTGTTAATGTTCGTGCATATAGTACACCAGGTTTGTCGTTTAACAATTCGTGGCGCGTCGCATTAACAGTGTTACGACAACAAGCTGGAGGTGTAGAAACTTATAACGAGAAAATAATGAAGCCGGGGTGGTACTGGTCGGTGGGGTCTGTTTGAAATGCGAGGCATTGCTTCTCCTTACTCGCTCCCTATTTCTCCCATTCCATAGCAATTCCCTTTCCCTTAGACCACTAGGTGTACACTGCCGTCTCCACTACGACTCCAAATCCTATACTAGCTATTTTTTTACCCTCATCTTTAGTTCACTCTGCATCACAACCTCATGGCCCCTTTTCACAGATTTTCCACTTTTTTTTTTATTTTCCACTCTTTACAAAAGCCACGCTCTGCTTCTATCCAGAAGCAGCACTTGGCTTTCTTTAGTTTCTCACCTTTTGGGGAGCGGAATACACACGAAAAAATCCAACTGAATCTGTCGGGCATATCCCAACTGCCACACCATTGAGTGGAGTGTCGTATGGGGTCGGTACTTGAGTCATGCAAATTACTGTCTCAACCTCACTTGTGCCCTTTTTTTTTTCTTTTGAGAAAGAGCTTTCTCCCTCGCCCCGTCTTTGCCACCCCTTACCTGCTTCGCACACCCTTTCTGCGGTCGCTTTCTCCAGTGCGCTTGGAGGACCCTTCACAAGCTTTCGAAGGCTCCGTCATACGACATTCAAATCTCCAATGGTTTTGCTCTTAGTTATTCCACAAGTCCCAGATAAAATTGACGAAAATCCAAGTAAAATGAAAATTCCTCTTGCTTACCTGTCCTTCTGTCTAGGTAATCTTGGAAGTCGACCCTCCCGTCCTCGTCACTATGTCAACCCATCGCCGCACCTAGAATCAATGAACGCCTCGCTTCGTTCATTCATTGACTAATGAGAAAATTCCAGAATAACACTACTCCTCCATCTTTTTCCTGCTTCGTCTGCCTCTTTCTTCTTCTTCTCCTTTCGGATAAACCGAGAATTCCTCGACTTGTGGTTCGACGAGTTGTACTACGGTGGAACAACTTTTTTTTCACCCCCACAGCTCCCTTTGATCACGATTTCGCTGGACACCCAAGTTTTCACTTTGACGACTCAACGACCCAGAAACCCTTTCCCCTTCAATCTTTCCCCTTCCCATTCCCCTAATGGACAGAATTAAGACTCGAGAAAAATGTCCCATTGATGTAAATTTAATGAAAAATGTCCGAAAGAACAACTTGAAAATAAAAGCAGTGGAGAAAAGCCTCGAAGGTACATACTCGCTTGACATACTCCTTTCTCTGTATACCATCACGAAGCGATATTTGAATTTCGTAGATTCCACGTTACCAACTACCTTCGCAGAAAGAATGGAAGAAGGAGAGAAAAATAAACGAGAGATAGCATCGTATTTGTATTGGTAGTGAAACTGTGGAGCGAATCGAGCTTGGAATTTTCTTTCGTAAAACGCAGCTATGGGGAGAAGGGGATTCGGGTTGGGTAAAAAAGGAAAAAAATTATATATACCTTGTATTCTATAGAGATGGATAGGAGACGAATGCCTTGTGGAAACTTGTGTTTTCCTCGATTTGGTACTGGTTCTAACACCTGCCTCTACGTGCGATGGGCTACGTGATGGTCCACATTTCTAGATTACAAGGATTCAATGGGGAGACACCCACTTCAGGCACCTCGTCATTCCACCACGTCCTCCAATTTCAATTTCAATTCTCATCTTTTTAGCTTCTTGAATTTTTCCAGCTCGCAAGGAGAATTAAAGTAAAAAATTTAAGTAAAACCTTCCAATCAAAGTTCAAGTAATCAGTGATATTTTTTCGTTTAACTAAAATTAGGGTGGAACCAATACAATAATTTGTTATTGAAAAAAAAATACTTTTCCATTGCCAGTATGTAGAAATTTTATCTCTTCATATTTAATTATCTCCAAATAGGTATTCATTATTCATTGTAATGATTCACAAAATCTTCATCGAATTGGCGATTAATTTTCCATCCCACTCGTTCATTAACTATATTAACGAGTATTCGTTCCGTCGTATTCCACTGCACCACTGACTCCAAATTTAAATGAAAACATGAATATTCAACGTTGAAAAATTCAAAGATAAATTTGCCCGTACATTGCCCCGGTTTTCGTCAATTCACTATTCATTTTGTCATATAATTTCATTTTGTTATTTTTTTTCTTCTCTGACTTTTTAAGTGAATATGGTTAATAATAAAATAAAAACTGGGAATTAAAAGGCTAGACTTGAGCCGGATTCCTCTGGCAACCGGCTTATTTAACGTTTTTCGTTATTGGTGCAAAACTCACCTTTTCTCTCTCTGCTCTTTCGAGCCAATCGTAAAGCTATCCTTGAACATCTGTTACCCACCCCCAATGCACATCGATTTTAATATCGGCCAATCGTCTGTATTGTATAGAGTCCACGAGTACAATTTTCATCCTTTTATTATACTTCCCTTATTAATTTAATATCATACCCATGAGATTTTTATGATTATTATTAAAATTAATTATGGTTGAAGAAAATGAAAATTTTCAATGAAAATATACAGCTATTATTTTTATAACATTAATCATGGAAAGTTTCATTGTAAAATCAGCAAATTCAAGTAATGCTTATTCACCTTGTATTAGCTTTTTCAAATAAAAACCCGGGAAAAGGAGAGAATAGGGGAATCTAAACGCCTCGGTTCCACTCCATCCATTCGTCAAAGAGTTTACCGCCATAAAATCACAATGTCAAAGAGGCGTGCAGACCCATTGCCATTCTCCCACGGGAACACTTTTCGCGGAATATTCGTCTGCTCGTGGAGCGATGACATATATGTCCTACAACTTTTTGAATTTTCCCACTCACTCCCATCTCTCACACACACACCTAAAAAGCCTTATGTCATATAACTTGAGGATAAATTTAGGGCTGAACGCATTCACGAATATCAAATTGAACTTTATAGGGGAGTATTATAATTTCATTAATCTTTTATTTCAGCAATTTAGTCGAGAGATAAAAAAAAATAAGTTTGATTTTTCCTAGTTCTGAATGGCAAGTGCCAATAGTGAAAATTCTCCGGAAAATTCTCGCTCCTGATTGGTTTTATTCTCGGGGGAGGGGTTGAGGTCCCTCGGTTGGCCTTATAGTGCCACCCTCTCAACGTCACTCCGGATGACTCTTATCACTATCCAAAGCACTCCAACCACTTTCACCCTCCACATATCCGTCATATAAAAACAATTATCAATTACGAATTATCACCATTATTGGAGTTACAATTACAAAAATTTCACGATAATAAGCTTTATGCTGGTGAATGTCATTACATCAATCTTTAAACTTCCATATTAAATGAAGTCAATGAAATCAAGTAAATTTGATAAAACAAATCTGACGGACCATTTGACTGGATCAATAAATTCAAAACTGTGTTCGTGGCTCGCACAGTTGTCTCGTGTCCTTTATTCAAGTGTACGAAAACTCGGGGAGTAAGTATTGGGAGGAGCCTGGCAGATGAATCGTACAGCACCCAAGGCGACTATAAGAACTCTTTCGAGCGTGTAATTTCGATCGTTCACTGGCGAAACGCTTTTCCTTCGACAAACTTTTTCACCTCAGGTACAGAGACACGAGCGTATATATATTCTCAACAGTCGCACATATCCTTTGCTATTCTAGTAGTCATTATTTTTTATTCTAGTACGTTTAGTCTGTACTTGGAATGAACAGTAATATACCTTTTCCATCGTCAATATATAACCGATAGTTTTCCCGTATTTTTGACAGGTGTAAAATGAAAATGTGGCATTTTTTGATTTTTGACAATTGGAGTTAAAAAATTGTCATTTATCCGAGTGAGGAGTGAGATTGAGAATGAAGAAGAGGAAGAAGTTGAGGTATTTTGAAGAATTGAAGACACATGATTCGATGCGACTATTATGGTGTGAAGGTGAGGTTGATGGGAAAAAAAATTGTTGAAGGTGTTGAGGAGAGGGAGGGATTGCTAGGGCTTGTCGTGTCCAAGGGAGTTAGGTGAGATAAGAGAGGTTGGTCTCCTACTTGCTTTCTTGAGTAGTTGAACGCACAGCGTGTGCAGCATCCCTCACTTGCCAGCCAATATTGCCTCACGCACACAGACACTCCTCATACCAATATTGCCACACATTTTCTCCACATACATACGGGCTGGCACGTACCGAGGAGGGAGTTATAGGAAGGCAATGGCCACTGGCAAAGATGAAATCAGACGTCGGGTGGTAATAAAAAAAATGGCACAAAATGGCTTTCGTTGGTAAAATCCGCTACTTTTTTTTTTATTTTGAAAACACGTAGTTTGCTCGGTAACAAGTTTATACGATGGTAAATGATGTAAATTAAATATTTCTTTCTGGTTTATTAATATTATAAAATTGAGGAGAAATTGTAAAATGAAAATAATCGTGACAATTCGTTATATCAATTTTATTGGATGAACAGCGTTGATGCAATAGCAAATACTGACTTTTTCCAATTGAAAAAAAATTTAATTTAAAATATTTTCATTTTCTCATCTCATAAAATTTTTTTCAGGTAATCATCACTTGCTCCTTACCTCCTCGAATTGAAAAGATACAACTGAAAGAATGACAACCATGAACCCCGCAATGCGAAAGCCCTTCCCACGCTTAAAAACCCAAATACTGTCCCTCGAGTGATAAAACATGTTTCCTCAGTCTCTGTAAAAATATTATTGAACCCAAGAGGAGCTCACGTGGTCGACAGTAATGAAAACAATTGGAAAAAAATAGTGATAATAATATAGGGGTTTATGTTTCAGGTGGCCTCAGTGAAAACTCGAGGACGATTCAATTGTGGGATCGGCTGTGCTTCCGGGAAAATTGTTCACCCTCCTGTCCCTCACTGCGTGGGCTCTCGTTACCCATCGTTTTACCGTTCCGGGCTATTTCACGAGTATAGATTAGTCCACCCCGTTGTACGTGCGAATACGCATATCACACCGTGTATATGAAACCAAACGATTTATCTCTTGGATAATCGTTATTTCAGGCTCCTCTCGGTAGAGTGAAATTACATTAACATAAACACGCTGCTCGACCAGTACGCGTACATCAAAAATATCTACTGTTACAGGATATCTATTCGCACTCGTCAATGCATAAACGCTTTACCATTCTCCACCGATGATCGACCGTGGATCGTTTATGTTGCGGAGAATCTCACCAAGTTCGTAAAGTGAAAGAAATTTAATTATTCTGGGTTTGTATTGAACTCTATACCGAGGTTTAAATCATAATTTTTTATTAACTTGATTTATTTTATCTGCTTATGACACGTCTTGAGAAAAATATATTTAAAAAATTTTCTGACATATGATAAGTGACATGAAATTTTATGAGAGGTATCGACTTTTCTGTCTTGATTTGTCTTGAATTTTTCTTAAAATAAATGGATGAATCCATCGACGTTGGTTAGACTATAAAATATAATTCTTATCAGACGACATAATTTAATGCAAAGATAGATGAAGATGAAAATTGACGCAATTGAAGAATTTAACGGGTAAAAGTCTCGCGGAATTTCATATTTTCAGGGAATACCTTGTCAAGGGGATAATTGAGGTTGTACGATGTTGCCAATATGAATTATCTACCAGGCTGATATAGTTACGGAGACACTGCGGAGACAGGGATGTTAGTCGATAATATTTGAGTTGTCGAACGTCATCGACGGCTTAAACCGAGTATAGACAAGAGACTGGGGGATGGATTCTGGGTTAAGTAAGTGGTTAAGAGGTTACTCCGTATACTCTCGCTCCTCATCCAACCAGGCGTAATGGAATAAAAACACTCGACCCGAATGTCACGAGAGATGAAGGACGAGGTTCTCCTTGCCATCGGAACCCTTCACCGACAATGTCCACATGGCCGACAACATACCGGATTTTTTTTTCACCACATATTATAAACAATTTTCCGAACAAAAACATTCCTCTTAATAAATTCAAAATTTCCGATTATTCGTGACATTTTATAAAAACTGAATAGCACGCGAAAATAGTCTTGAGTGTGCCAGTTGAAGAACAATATCGGACATGAACCATCAACAGGTGCTTCCCACCACGATCCCCTACCTCAAGCAATTAGCGTGGTATCCACTGCACAACAGCTCAAAAAAATCGAAAAAAAAACTTGAAATTAATTGAGCAGCATTGGTGTTAAAAAAGGTCAAGTTTAAGACAATTAAACAAGTGTTGTAGAAAAACGTGTAAATAAATTAAAATAAAAGATATGAGTGTGAGTGAAACTAAATGGCATTGCTCGTTGACTCATCCTGTCGCGTCTTATATTACTTGAGGAGTTGTTAAAGAGGGTGGCAGCAATATAGATGCCGGTGGTGGTGCCCGTGGTGGTGCCCGTGGTGGTGCCAGTGGCGGTAAGCCCTCAGGAAAAGGTACACCGGTACATATACCGGACCAAAGGAGTGAGAAAAGCAAACTTGCACCGGGGGTGGTTTTCCGCTGTTGAATAGGCGGAGCATCGTCGCGCGTCGTGTGCCCTCCAGCCAGTTGGCGTTACCAAAACCCCTCCGTGTGGAGATACCCTCAGCCGACACATTCAATCTACCACTTCACTTCAGTTACCCATCATACACGGTTACGAGTGGACGCACCTAACTTATTTCTCAAGCACTTTACCCAAACCTCGTGGACTTGTGTATTTATTGTGATTTTTTATTCATAGTGGCTACTATAACGGATTTAAGAAAGACCAAGACATTCCGTCACATTTATTTTCAAGGTAAGACATCAGCTCACCTTTATTCTTTTTTTTTCTCTCAATAATTCATTATGAAGAGAAAATTCGACCGAGTAATTTTTTTTTTTTATCATTTTCGTTTGTTTACACCACAAATTAACAAATGGTTAGATATAGGATTTATACTGAAAACGATGTCAGCGTTTTGATTCACGTTAATGAAGGTGGTGCAGGAGATATTTGACTCTGATTGCTTCACCGTGTGGAACGTTAATTAGGATCATGAGGTCAGCTGATCTCGCATGCTCAATTCTTTCTGTGCTTTTTTTTAATGAGCATAATATGTTTGTATATTGCGCTCGAGGCCTTCCAACGCCTCTCGGTACATGAGTAATTTTTCGATACAGAAGAAAGGGCATTCATGGTATTTGCCCGAGTCTTTGAGAAAAAATGGATGGAATGTTTTCAATTCTCAAAGGCTCAAGAGATGGAGAAGGAGATAACTGTTTAGTGTATGGGAGAATCGTTTTCAACTTTTCTGTATCTTGGTTTCTCAATTTCACTATACGTGCTTCCCTGTTATTTCCCTTTTGTCAGAGTTTCTGAAGCTTTAGTCAGCAGGAGTGTGAGGGGAAAATGCGGAGGTTGTATTGAATACCCCCGTATAGATAGTCAAGAAATCTCGCGTGATGCAGACAAGCTGAAGATTCATGCCAATAGATAGGTTATTGGGATGAGGGATTTTTCGGATAAAGACATAAGAACGCAATACGTGGATATTAATTATCGTCAATGGTTGAAAATTTCTGTGGAATTATCACCAAAAAAATATTTAAAAAAATATAAAGCAGAGTTGTATACATTTTCCTTTCTTCTTGGAAATTTCTTCTTGGTCATTTATTCCGTAGCGATGGACAAGTGGAAAAATAGGCAATTGAAAACGATAACTCACCTTTAAACAATAAAATATCTCACCTAGATAGCTGATAAGTTTCGTCAATTGATTTTCCCCATGTTCGAATAGCTTGTCTAGGTATGTGCTACGATGTAGGCAGAGGGTTTATAATGACTGCGATTTGTGGTGTTTTGCTAGAGCTGTTGGGGTGGGTGCTCATGCACAAGGGGGAATCGTTTAGCACGCGATCTTGTCGTAATTCTGCTTCTCGGTATGCCGGCACGCTATGTTTCCTACACGATAAACTTTCCGTACACTGGGAGTCCTCAAAACTCTTTTACACATTCGGTACTGAGAACAATATCCATGATGGCACATTCAGTATTCGTCACGTTTTATCACAAAGTCCCATGTCAATTCTCTGATTAGAGGCAACTTCTCAAATGAACTTGATCCGGAAACTGACGAGAAAGTGAAATAATTAACGCGAATTTCTTCATCTGAATTTTCTTTTAAAGGAAAAACAGGGGAAAAAATCTCGCACCTCTCGAGAAATTATTCATTAGCTCCGTCTGCCCGGACATTGATGAAGAAAATTAGAAAGTCTTAATAAAACATCAGGTAGTAATTTCATAAAATTCAATAGGCTTTCAAGAGAAATAATTTATATACGCGCCATTTCGGTGTGGGGTGTTTTACGAATCTTTCATAAATCGCTTCTCCTCCGTAAAGTGCACGCAAGCACACACCAAATTGATCAGTGGATCGTTAACAAAATTCTACCCATGAACTCCAAAATCTCCCACTTTCCCTCGTCCAAGTTTGTGAAAATTAATGACATATACAGAAGAATCATTTCTCCAATGCAATGAAGTTAAAAGTATTTTATGTCTCTCTATACCATGAAATTAAGCTGAGGCCCTGATCTAGACGTAGAAAACAGTGATGAAATAGCTATACTAAATCTGAAAAAAAATGGTGGTTAGTAATAATGGAATAAAATTGTGCGCGAATGAATTTTGCAGTAATGATGTCAAAAAGTCCCTCCTGAAAATATTAGTTAAACTTGCCAACGAGTTAGATAAAGCGATTCAACGATACCCAGCAACTGTGGATTAAACTATATTCATCAGCAATTCAGAAGTGATCTCGATCCCTCTGCATGAATTATCACAAAGTTCAAACCATTATGCTTCTGACTGATCCAACTCGAGTAACTACTCAAGGATTCTTTCGTCAGTTGAATTATGCAGTAATCTATTAACAATACCAATTTATAGAGATAACTATTGCATTGCATGTCAAACTTGTTTTTAACCAGAATTATATTATCATTGTATATGATGTGATAAGGCTCATTAAATTTTCAAGTGGCTCTCTGAAAGCTGAGGGGTGCAATGCCAAAGTTTTCACCTTTCATCATTCCAGAGAAGTACATTCTCTCTTGTGTTATGCATATATAATGGTAGAATAAATAGAACAATTACCATAATGATGTATTCCTCGTTAATTGAGATGTTTTATTCATAAATAATGAAGCGATTGTCGTATGATATTAATTATTGTCTTGTGTCGACAACAACTCCAGGAAGATAATCGAAAAATGCCTGGATAAATTCTACGTAGGAGTAATAATAAAATTAATCAACGGTCTGGAGTCTCTCACAGCAACAGCCTCTGTTTCTTCAAGAGATATGGATATTTTATCATTGACATTCGATTCTGCCAGTTTAATCTGTTGACAGACGATGACACATGACGAACGAAACTTTTTTAATTCTAACATCGGCCGGTCGGTGCTGTATTTATGTATTAAACAGGCATTATTTCTACGTAGCCGATGAATATGCATTGTTTTGGGTGGCAGTAGCGAGATGTCAAGTGCAGCACACGTCGCTATCACTGGCTCATCAATCAAACACAGTTTTAGTAGTGGCCCACCAGTGGCGTTAGCTCTTCTACTGCAACAGCGTATATATATTCAAACTGTGCGGTACTTTGGCCCCAATGAGTTCTAGCCTCATCCCACATTCCGCCCATGTCATCCCTCAGACACCTTTCTACCTCTATCCTATAACCTATCCTTAACCTCGCCTGGCTCATCCACAATTGCCACTAATTTACGTCATTTATTCTTTGGTTTCGTTTTTTTGAATTAATTATTTTTAATAAAATATTCGGGATTGGTAGAATTTCAGAGAAAATATGATTTGAATCAATTCGATGAACCCTCAACCAAGTCTGACAATATTTAGCCTCTTCATTGAATCAATTGTCATAAACCAATACTCAGCCGTCAAATCTCCGCCAATAAAATATCCACCGCCACCTAAAACGCCATTTCACATTCATTCCCGGATTCTTCCGAGTGACAGAGACGCGAACTCTGGGGGTGGATGTCGTTGGCCGAGCGGACGATCCATTTGCCCAAATATTGGCCAACTCTGTCATCTCACCCCTGGCTAAGCCCACGGTGTGATTCAAAACGTTAATCACACGAATCAATCAGCCTGCCATCACAAAACTCTCCGATAGTCAGCACTACAAACACCTTTCATACACTCTTCCATGTGTATCCCTGTGTGTGTATCCAATGCATACCCCTCACCTCCCATACGACATATTCTTCATGTGCCCTACTCTCAAATCAGTAATGACCAATTCAATTGGTGCAATTTCACGCGCGAATTCGTTTACTGCTTCGACCGACAACGATTCTCATATACCACTGCACATGGAATTTTCACACTGTATAACCTGATAAATCTATACCTACCATATGACCATTGTTCAGTCTTATTGGTGTTCTAATCCTATTCCATTGGTTTGTTTTTCATCGCTCGACAAAATTGAAAATTCATCGTTAAATTTGTTGAAAATAATTTTTAAAGGAGAGAGCGAAAACCTTGGCTGAATGCTGCGAACACCTGGGATCGAGATCGCGAGGGGAAGATCGAATCAACAAATTCACGGTTTGCAGACTGGGGGAGTGCGTGTTTATCCAGTGTGACGATATAAAACGATTTTTTGTATAGTTGAATATGCTTTTTTAGGAGAGCAATTTTTATTTGCCAGAGTTGGTGAGTGATTGAGGGATTGGGTTCGACATGTGAGTGGTTTTTGCAGTTGAGAGAAATTTTATCTCCGTGCAATGGGGGATAACTTGGATGAAATTCGAGTTGAGATTGATATTTTTCAGGGCACGGAGGGTCACAACTCGTGAATTCCGTGGATTTTTTTATTTTATTTTGTAATTTGGATAAATTATGAGTGACGTGGTAACCTGGTATAATTACCATTGACCTTTACAATGCATCTAAATTTCGCTTCATCAATATAATGACACAAGTTTAATTACCATGAAATAACAATAGAATTTATACATTGTAATGACGATAATAATGAAAGCCCGATGCTGAAACTTGCTGAAGAAATGAGAGACCTCCCGAGTTGATAATGATTTACTTTCCTATAATTGCTACCTGATACCTCTTGAAGGTGGTTCTTCCCTCAGTAACTATGCCAATAGGTCCATGGCATAACCATATACCCTGCTATATTCAGAAACTTTTCTTTCGACAGACATCCACTTTTAGCCGAAACCCTATTTAATTTTATCTCACATCTTCTATTTTTCCTACCTCTTTATCTCTACCTCCAACTGCCCTTCCATTTTCACTATAATTTTACACAATTTTTTATCATGAAGAGATATTGACGTTGCATGGATCAAATTTTTTCATCCATTATTACATCCATTATTATAAAAAATATTACAATAAAAATAAGATAATAATTACCAGTGAACAATTTATCCTACATTAATTGAGTCCAGGTAGACTTAGCCCCTACATATATAAATTGTATTTTAGCCATAATACCACTGCATAACTTACAGTAGATGAAACTGGAGCATAAAGTTTTCGTCTCGAGGTCGGCGGGCTTTCAATTATTCGCGAAGCCCGAATACCGTATACATAAGAGTCTGCGTTTTCACCCAACTCCCTATGTAATCCAGCTACATTTATATACACATTAGACAGGGCGGAGTGGTGAAACGAAAGCGAGAACTGAGGCTTTTTCGCGTAGTTAGAATTGCACCGGATTGCGAGCGCGGGAGAGAGGGTGGTGAAGCCCTCGTACGTCAAGGGTTTTCTGGGTTAAAATCAAAAGTGGATAGGGTCTCTCGGCAGTTTGGTATGTAAGAATGGGTGGTGGGAAAACGTCGCTGGTCCATAGCTTTACTCCCATAAACTCAACCGAGGGGTGAGGGTTAAAACGTGAAGAAGAAAGAGAGAAGAAGTGGAAGATGGAGAAAATGGGTGAGGGTATATATGTGAGGTATATAGTGGGTGCAACCTGTGCTGACACCCGAGGAACCCGGTCTAGGCATTACTCGAGCTATGTAAATGAATTTCGTTTAATTATCCGACGAGAGTGGAAGGAGAATATAAGACTGGGGTCACCTAATGGCACGCTTGGTGCTGAGCTTGGTGAACCCAGGGAACCCAGGGAACCCAGGGACCCCAGCCCCTCGGTGTCAGACTGTTGTGTTTCTTTACGGACAAAAACCACCTTGACTGCTTTCTCACATCGTCCCAGTCTCCAAATTCCCGTGAAATTTCATTTTTTCATCTTCTCATTTCGGTGTCCAACCCCTAAATATCAATCATTCTCAATCCACCAGCATGCCAATTAATTTTATTTAGTTGCTCTCTTTGAATATCCTATTGAGAATTGAATTTATACAAAAAAGCACTTTACAAAAAATTTCATTATGAAATTTCTCCATTACGCGACCTGCATCCATTATCAGATTTCCCACTGTTTTTATTATTTATTTTTTTTTTTATATATGTATATATAATTTTCCACCGTTATTTCCTTTCCCACTCTTGGCATTTTTTAACCGCACATGAACACAGTATAAAACTCTCGTTACAGTTCCAGAGGAAAGGAGAGGAGAGGTACAGTGAAACGCGCGCGCATACACAGTGAGAATTCGAGTTGCCAGAGAGGGAGAGAGAGGTTGGAGGAATTTAATTTAGAACTTGATTTATATTTTAGCGGCCCATAAAATGGGGAAATAATTTGTCCCCTGAACCCGTATGAGACGGCCCCAACGCGAATGAGCTCCATACCGGCCCATTCCCCATCGTTTACCCCCTGCACTCATGCTCTTTTTGCCCCGTTAGCATACATCGGGTTAGATTAGCTTTTCTTTTCAACTCGGAATAAAAATTCCCTCTATCAACGAGAATTTGTTTTTCAGAAAATGAAATAAACGAGATCACACACATTCAATGTATCAATATGATCATCCCAATGAGCAAAACACGTGATCTATTTTAAAATCAAAAATATATTTTTTTATTTGAAAAAAGATCCAAGGTAAAAATAATAAATCGACAATAGTGAAAGAAAAAAAAGTTGAATTAATTTTCGAGGAGAAAATAGGGGAAATGCGAGGGCGTTGAAAATTAGTGTGTATATAAGTTATGTATATCAGTGTAGCACATGGCCAAGAAGGAGTATGAGAGATTCATTAAGTTTGGATGGAGGTGTTAATACAGTGAACATTGCCGTCGAGGAGTTAGGTAGCACTTTGGTACTGGTAGTCGTGAGGGATGCCAAAGGAGTGTTGGAAGGCACACTGAAGGTAAAGGGTGAAGGTGTGATGTCAAGCATCCCTTTCTCCCTCTTTCTCTCCTTCTCTCTCTCTCTCTCTCTCTCAGAGGATGCCACAGGGGTGGCGATGGGAGGAGGCATTGGCTCAGGCTTTAGCTATCAAGCTAAATTACGTGGCAGTGCCACGCTGAGACGGAACTATTAGCCAAGATTTAGATACCACTGCGGAAGCTGAAACGAATAACACATATACTAACAAAATTTATCTCTCCAGTGTAAAAAATTCAACAACATTCAATTAATTTAAAATATATTCAAATGAAACGCTCGTCCAATTGATCGAATTTCTTCATTCGAATGATAATGAGATCGAATTGTTAATTAATTAATATAAGTGTTATTTGGGAATTAAACTTTCATTGACTTTGATAACTCTCATATTGAATTTGGGGAGGTAACTATATTGGAACTATTTATCTGATGAATTTCCCCAGAATTTTTGTCTTTACTCGAACTCAAAGCGAATAAACACCGTAGAGTGTTACGATTAAATTGCTCCTCGCAATATATACTACATACATTATATATACATATACACAGGAGTGTCAATTGGTTGAGTACATATCAGACTCAAACAGAGTCATGGAAACGAGGGCGATATTCATCGGGGGCAAAACTCCTAGTGATTTAATTGCGCGTCCCTTGTACTAATCAGTGTGTAAACGATGTCCAAAAGTGGCCAGATGAGAGGGCCAAGTTTTGGATGGCTGTTTGATCCCTTCCCATCTTCACCCAATTATTTGAATTTTATCAATGAAGCGGTGGGCGCACTGTATTGATTAAAAAAAATATATATATCCATTAAAGAGAAAAAGGGAAAGAGAAAACCGTTTCACACGATCGGCACGAAATGCGATAAGCCTGGCTGGACCTTTAGACACGAGAGGTATTATGGAAGGGCGTTGTATGTCACCCAGAATGCAACAAGTTGCCTCCCACCCCCTTCACCACTCCTTTCGCTTTCCTCTCTCCAACCACTTGCCCTCTTTATACCCTTACCTCATACCTCACTCATAACTACTCAGCCTCCTTCCTTCCCTTCTCCAATATTTAATCATTTTTTATTATCCCATTCACCATAGATTTAATTTTATCGATAAGCGAGTAACGAGTACCGAGATAGTACTGCGGTACGAAATTTTTGTTTTTCATTAAATTCAGATGATGAAATATATTCGTTAGGGACGCTTTGGGTATTTTATTTTTGCATTAACAATTGATACATATGATTATATATGTGTATTTTTATTTTTTATGGGCACAACTGAGATATGAAATTTAATAAACGCTCGACTGACGATGAATATCCGGAGAAGATTGGCCAACCTCTTGAGGAGTAATCTTAAAATTCGTTTTGATCGCCTGGAAGACTCCTAGGCACATTGGTAAACACTAGTGAAGAATTCATAAAGTTACGAAATATCGGGCGGGCATAAAAATTCATCCACAAAAGTCCACAATACTGATATTAAAGCTATCCACGCGCATTAAACTTTTTCCTCGAGTGTACTCGTAGTTGGTGAGAACCCTCAGATTTATCGAATTCTCATTTCTTTTTCCATCAACATTCAAGTACTATGAATTTCAGTTCACTTTAAAATCAATAAGTCGATAGTATAATTAAGGAAAAAAATCCTAGTTACATCCCGGGTGAAAAAAAAATTGTAATCGGATTATTTGGAATGTTTTTTCCAAATTTTCCAAAAATTTCGGGAAAACAATTCAGAAATTTTTTTTTTAAACAAAAAAAAATCGGCAAATAAAACAATTGTATTTTTTAAAAATTTGGAAAAAATATTGCGATAAAAATTCGTTCTTTACCCGGAATGCATTTGAAAATGAGTGAATCAGGCAAATCTCGAAAATTTTAAATATTGGCGTGAAAAATATGAAGTTGAATAAATGAATTTGACCGAATAAAAAGCGACTGAGACCATTAAAAATTTCATTGAGATTTGAGACGAACGTCGTGAGCACACAGAGCAAGCTATGCGGCCATTGAGAGTCACCAGGAAATGGTTGAGGGTTAATGCATCAACATCAAAGTACCATGTATGCACCAGTCTGTGGAGGCAACCCAGTTATTGCACTCAAAGCCCAGCGTTACCTTTCGATTCCACCCACACACCAATTCACAAAATTCTATCATATACACAGCCTGGCAATATGCTCACACACGTGTGATGAAAAGTACTGCTATGCTTAGAAGGCTATACCCAGTATGTTTGCACAGTATTATGTGTAACTGCTACTCACTCCTTTTCTCTCATCCAATGGAATTCCATAGCACGATGCACAATTTTCGTTACGTAAACATGAGCCAACCAAAAGTCGAGGACACGGGTTATGTTACCGACAAAGCCAGGAAAAAAAAAAGAAAAAAAAAATAAACACCCAATATTACATTCTTTTACCTCAAACTGCTCCAAGTATTAATTTCCTCGAACTGCCAAAAAATGCAGTGCGAATTTTTTCTTTTTTCATTTATTTTCTCGTGAGCTTTTTCTGTCAGTGTTTATAAATAAATAGAAATATTTAAATTAATGAAACATAGATAGTATAATAATTAAGCGCGTAAACTCATTTTGGTGAAGCCAATCAGTTGAAGTTGAGTTCAATCTGAGGAAGTTTTAATGAGTTTCAGGTGGAATAAACAGGATTTTACAATTGATTCAATCTCGTGTGAATTATGTTATACGTCGTGCATATGCATAATCTTACGTGTACAAAAATTTAATATGCTTCATTATTTCATTGAAAAACAACACCGGAGATGTAAAAGTATGAAGTTATGTTTGGTGTGGCATTTTTCGTTGTACAAGTCTACCCACTGAGACATTCAATAAACTATTCAACAAATTTTTGATAGAGGATAAATTGACATATGAATTCTTTCGACACAAATGCCAACCGGATGCACAAGTATTTTTAAAAAATGAGACCCTAAATAATAATGTAATTATGTGTTTAATTCCATCGTCTTACGGACCGATTCGGCAATTTAATCAAGCATTTATTGAGAGTTTTGGAGAAATGCTCATTTTCCCAAATGGACCTCGAAACAATTTCTCTCAACATCCTTTGAGAAAAACATGAATTTTCTCAGCCGAGTAAGTTGCCCATCTAGTTAAAGCCAGCCAGTGCCAAGCTCACACAGCATTGGCTCGTCACGTTTCTAATTATCCAAAGTGCGACTTTTCCTCTCAACGCAAGACATATCCTCATCCTTTTCCACGTCTCTGCCATTTCGATATCCACTTTCCAAGCACGAACTCACTCAAACTTGAACTTAGGATACTTATTTGCTTGTGTAAACAGAAACCAAAGGCCATGTTTCGAGAGTTGAAAGTTATCGGGAAAATCCATATGGATATATATACTTTTACATGAATTTACCAAAGGGTTGAGTGCATTTTGTCCGATATTTTTAAAAATTCTTATTCCATGTGCAAGCCCGAGTAAAAAAAAATTCTAATCGGAATATTTTTTTTAGAAATTTTTTAGAAAATTTTTTTTATAATTTAGATGGCGTATTTTCTGAGAATATTGAAAAAAGAGAAAAGTAAAAAAACAAGAGTATAATTAAAAGATCATTAAAAGAAGACTTTTCAAAAAAAAAATTTTCTGAAAAGTTTTCCAGGAATTTTTGGAAAATTTGGAAAAAAAATTCCGATGACAATTTTTTTTTACCCGGGATTTAATATGAAAATATACAGTTTTCAATTAATAACAGTACACCCAGAACAGCTACAGCAATTTAACTGCAATTGTCAAAAGGAGCGGTTTCATCTAGACGCCAGACCATAAACCCATCCGTAAAGCGCAGACTATAATCGATAATGAATAATGACGTACAATACATGTTTACAGGCGCTTCCAACGACAATGAAAGTAATTTGCAATAGTATCAGAGGATCCTCGAACGACTCATGAAGGTAGTTACGAGTGAGCCAACATGGACCTTGCCAATTCACCCTCCCGCCACCCAAAAGCATATTCTCCGATGGACGCAGTTTGCCCAGTGGTATCTTTGCTCGTTGTCAGGTGAACTAGACTAAAGGTAAAGGTACTTTCCACTCGCTCGAGTGGCCCCTCATCATGGCCACGAGCATTCTCATTCTGCTGACCATTGCGTCCAGCCCCAACTCGTCCAGCAACCACCCTCACACCTTTTCTCCTCAACTAGCCTTTTACTCACACGCTCATCTCCCCGTCCGCCACCAATACGTGGTCCACCTTCAAACTACCTCCATCCTTTTTTTTATCCACTGAAACCTTTTCCGGCATCGCTGACCACTGTCGAGATCCATTCTCTCACTTTACCGCGCACCAAAGCTCTCGACTCAACGATCCATTGATCCCAGAGGTTACAACAGGACTCCAACCAACTACTTTTATTTTATTGCTTCTCTCGCTCTTTACTCTATCCGGTGTAATACGTCATATCCACCATTTCCCATATCCTCTAACTGAATAATCACCGGCTGACGGCTATTTTCTCAAATTTACCTCGCATGTCTGCGATCACAATATTAAATTGACAATTAAATTTAATCATCAAATTATCCAGTGAACAAAATGAATTGACTCCTTTATGTACAGGCGAAGAGTCCGAAAACAAGTATTGGCTATACTCCTGCCAATACTTCTGCTTATCAGTTTTCAATCACCTCAATCGATTGAAATAAATTCAGTAGAAGGTGAGCGTTGCCGGGTCGAAGAGCAAGGTATCACATTTTCATGTCTTTTACCTTGAGCGAGAGTATTGAAATTTAATTGTAAAGTGGATGGAAAATTTCGAGTGACAGATTCGTGATGGCTGACACAAATCATATCCTGCAGATCTTATTTCACGGATATCTCATTTCATGAATATTTTAGGTGAAATTTCGGATAAGGCATTATAGCAAACACAACTTTGAATGCTGAATTTTTCATTTACAAGAAGATTTACGCGACAGCGCGGGCTAATTATAAAAATTATCATTTAAAATTTGCTAATTAAATGAGTTCTGAAATTAAATTAGCTGCCTCAGACGACTGAACCAATGAGGAATAAGCGTGAGTTTGTCCTTTTTATCATAGCAAGGTTGATCGTTATTGATATCGTCAATAAGATTGAAGGGCCTATCCCTTCATAAATGAGGATGAGAGTAAGAGACGACAAGAAAGAGAAAAGCGGATCTTCGTCACAGGGACATCACAAAATACGTCAATTTTCACGTTGGCTGACAGTTTTCCGATTCACAACCGGAGGTGGAGAGGGAGTGAGTGAATCGTTGCAATGGGGCTACAGCCTTTGCCATTGGTGTCAAGAATTTCCGCCAACGGAAATCGACTCGGTGAGATGTCTCCCCTCTTACCAGTAAGCAATGTACCTATTCCACATGAGACTCTGCTATGTCTCATCGTACAACTTGTCTTGATCTAGTCAACATGATTATTTTTCTTCAACATCACTGTGTGTAAGAACACTCCCCACAACCTTCCAGACAATTCTCCATGAAAAGAGTAAATACTCCGTATAAGATAAAACCTATAGAATTGAAAGAAAAATTCAAATAGCAAAATATCTCGCTCATGCACCCACCAAAGGGTTAAGGGCATAAAACCCTGCAACAGCAGACGACTATTTCGATTTCCAAACGCATTGCCCACTCGACTGCAAGTGGATAAATTTACCAAATAAAAAATAGAAGACTCAATGAGAGAGCTCCGAGTGGCATTCAATGTGTAAAGTATAAGTTACTCGTTAGATGATCGTCACGTATTTGCCGTTGGCATCGTGTGAATTTTCCAGACGAGCGTTCGACGTGTCACGAATCTTCCAGCGTTGAAATATTGGGGATGAAAAAAAGGGTGTCTCGCCTGGCAATATATGAATATAACGCCTCCCTACCTATATCCATAAAGAAGTTGAGTCTGTTTTCGCAAACGATTCGTCTCTTGGCGTACTCTCTATCGTGAACATAATACAGGTTCAATTTCCTAACTTACAAGTTACGTGACACTTTTCATCCCCAACAAAAGTATCTTCAGGTTTTCTTGGTGAACGCTGGAGACCTATGGATGCATGATGTCGGTATTCGCATGCTCCTTGCCCCTCATGTTGTCGTAATTCTGTTCTCATCTCCGTCTGCCCCAAGTAATTGCATAACATTAAGGCACCCCAGATCTGCGCCAAAGGCCCGAGAAAGGGAAAAAAAAGTGAAAAAAAAAACCTGCAGGTCCCCACCTTTCCAGATAAGTTGGTAACTCTGCCCCGGTCTCGTACTTTTAATGAGCTAGTGAAAGCCAACCCCCTACCCCTTTCCACCCTCATTTGTCTCACTCACTAAAAATCCCTTGGCTACCGTTGTCAACTTGAGAAAAATTATTTTCCCTCTTTCTCAAAATATCTCGAAACTTGAAACGAATTTTCAATTAATTGATCCACCAATTTTCCTCCACCAAAACAATTATATCCATAAATTCTTACCGTTGTCGATTGAATCCCCCTCCGGGTAAAGAATACCAAAAACTACAGAGTGCAGAACAGTGAATACAAAGGACAAGTTAAATGGACTGAGAGTATTCGCCAAGAAATTGTTCTCCAATTACCGTTGAACCCGGAATTCTGCAATTATCTTGTGCACCCCTCGCCTTCCGCGTTAATATCTTAGCCATCTTGAAACTCACTTATATCCTGCCGCACTAACGTACCAGAAGAAACTCGATGAAAGTAAAACCCCATAACACCCAACTTTTCATTCGACTCAGTTCGATCTGCATCAATCGAATAAGGAATGATACGCTAATTAATATAGTGAATGAAATTGATGAAATTTCGAGTTGATTCACTCTTCTGGTTACTCTAAAAGCTATAATTTCCAAGGATGGATTTATTTTCAAGACATTAAGTCTCAAAATTAAGGGAATCTAACCCATCCACAAATCCACCGTGTGTTTTACCCTCTCTATATATTTATCTGGTAAATCTTCGAGTGGAATTCAATATTTCGACTTTGCGAGATACGGTGAAAATGCTGGAGACAATTCTTCAACTACGCTATATAGCTTTCACGCATCTTATATAACGGAGTTAAACAGGCTTTACTTTCATGTTTCATCGGAGTCTGTAAGCTCCTTTCTGAGTTGCAAAGTTTCGTACTCATCTTTACGGATAGACGAGGCAGTCTGGAAAATAGTGTTGGGGAAAGTTAATAAATAGATAAAGAGAGTACCTATTTATCTTCAATTTAGCCAAGACTCGTGTGTATTTATTGAGAAAAACGAGGACACGAGCCCTGAATTTCGATTATTTTCATTTCTAGTTTCCAATTAAAAATTTTGAATAAAATAAATTTGCTTAGAGTGTGTCCGTACGTTTCTCCAAAATTTCAGCGATTAAATTCATTTAACTACTCCATTACTTATTCTTCAAAAGTCGGTGTATCTATCTGAAAAGAAAAAAAAACAGATCTCCCCGTGAATCGTTAACTAGTACTCTGGGTGGGGGCACAAGCTGCATCGGAAATGAATTGAGGATGTGAGGGGTGGGGCCGAGTGAACGTGGCACGGCGAGAGGGTGAAAGGAAGGAACGGGATGACGATGGGGGTGCCTACAGGGCAAAAGCAGTTCCGCTCGCCAGATATTTTAATGGAAGTTTGGACTTTGGGATGTTTGGTGGTGCGTCGAAGAAGTCTGGGGGGGTCTGACAGGGAAGGGGTTTCCGTGATGCCAAAGACGACGAGAAAAGACGGCAAGGCGAAGCAGCCAAGTGTTCATAATGAGATGTTAATGGAGTAGGTGAAAAAAAAAAAGAAAAAAAAAAAGAAAAAAAAACAGAAAAATGCAGGGGTTCCATCTCCTTTCGTGTCTTTTCTCCCGCCCCCTTTCTCGATCCCTTGTGCTCTGCATCCCGCGCAGAGAGGCGATATCGACAGGTCTCTTCGGTGTCGTTCCGTCAACGTTGGTACGCCTCTCTGGGAATCCACACTTTTTTTTTCTCTCTCTCCCCCTCACTCTCTTCCTGAAGAATGAGAAGAAGAGAGAGGGATGGTTCGTGGCCAACGCTACTGCCAATGACAACGTCGACGACTCCAAAAGAACCATTAGGTACTATCCCTATAACCGATACGACACGACCCTTCACTATTTCTTCTCTTTGCAAATCTCTTATCTGCACAGTCAGCTAGAAATTCATGGAATTCAGGCTATGATTTTCCTGGATAAAAATTTCATAGAATATTTTTCGGAATATGAAACAATGTGTGTATATATGCTAGGTTGAATATGCGATATCCCTCATATACATATATATATATATGCATGTCAGTGACTCTCGCATATTTTTCCCCCGACCTTGTGCAAATATATTGGATATTACATGTGTTCAACCAGAGCTGGCTAATAATATCAATAACCAAAAGTTTTATGAGTATTTTTTTCGTTTGAAAACCTGATTCAATTGTTGATAAAATGAAATATCTTTTCCTCTCCAGGAATACACTTGAATTCCTTTTTGAGCTCAGACTCGGCCTAATGGATTAAATTATCCCTCATTCTGCATATTCATGGAAATGTCTGAAGTGTCCATTTCACCTCGCACGCTCTCCTGACGAATTCGACCATACTCGAAATTAATTTTGTCCTAAAAAAAAAAAATCTCCACTCGATACTATTATTATTATAAAAAAATTTGCGAATGCATTTGAAAATTTCATTTGGGAATTTCATGAACGGTCCGGCGTCAAGCGGTGCGAGTGATAATATCGGTGAATTGAAGAGTTATCCGATGTTCTCCATCATTTTATTTGGAATAGAAAGTTAAAATATAGTGGGTGAGAGTATAAAAAAAAAAAGATGAATGGTGATGGGTATGGTGAGAGATCATTGAGGGAGGTTGAAATGGCCCTAGGTTATTAATCACGCTTGACGGTAAACGTTCACACGGCTAAACAACGAAAGTGCAGGGGTGTCATGAGGGGATGAACAGGGGATGAGCAGGCAGTTGTATATGTATATAGATATCAGGCGTCAGTAACATTGCTCGTGCTGGACTGGTTATGTGCTGCACTCTGAGGGGTTTTGGCCATTGATGACCAGCGTATAATTACCGCGTGTATAAACGTGTTATCATCGTGTATTCTATCCCACGGAATCCAACGGAAATACGTATTCTCTGATGGCTACACTCTACCCGGGAATTCCATGTACTGTATCTCTTTATGTTTCACTACAGTAGCTTCAAAGCCTTGATATTCCCGGGCTTATGCATTACGTGGTTATGGCTACGTGACGCTCGGATTGAGGATCCACTGCGACGCTTTCTGCATTTTCATTCGAATCAATCTCCTACATCTTTTTATTTATTTAATCGCCAGGCGAATTCTCAGGTGAAAATGTTGAGAATTTTTTATCCAACATCCGGGGTGCTACCTGAATTTGCGTTATCAATAAAATTCTTGGCATTTGAATTTCATCCTCATGGGGAGAAACGCTGAAGAAATTCGAGATATTCATGCCCGTCAGTTATTGAAATGAACCATAAGAAAAAACATTTTTTTTTTCTGAAAAAAAATACATGGGGTATTTGTTAACACTGTTTGTCCCGAAATCGTTTAATTCATCTTTTTTTACTAGTGATAATTTCGGATTAATAATTTTTCAACAATATAAATAGATTGGAATACAAGTGAAAAGGCAACTGGCCCCGTCAAAGAGAGCAGGATATACTCCACCCAACAGAGTAAAATCGTCGGGGGTTACCAAGCAATTTGCATCCTGGGGTTATACGTTATCTTGCTTGATGCCCCAATCCATCCTCTACCCCTCTGCCACCACCACCAGCACCACCACTCCTGTTTCCTTCCAGCGATATCCCGAGTGCAATCGTCCAAGCAAAAAGACAAACGATCTAAGGAAAATAGGAAAATGCCCAGGACATTCTTCTTCAAATTGTTCACTGAAAATACTGTCTTGTCCTGAATAAAATTGAGAATACGGATGCTTCCAGCTTCAGAGATAAAAACAAGGGGAATATTGAGCTCAATCAATTTGGAGAATTCCAAAAGAAAGAAAGATTTATACAGTGCGCAGCTACCTAAGCTGAAAAATAATAATTTTCCTTGGTTAATCGAGGGATGAGAAGTGTAATGAAGGGATAAATTCATGTACATTATGAAAGTTTTTTTTCTTTACGTATTTTTTTTAGGAATGGTCTGCCACGCGACAAGAACTGCGGGACGAGTGAGCCGGCAGGGGTGGTCGACAGGTGTCATCGAGTAAATCCAGTGTACAACGAGGCATCAGCTTCAAAATTCACCTACCTCAAGCAGATCACCGTGCAATGCCCCGACGATGCATCCTAGCCTTCTCCATCATTTTCGTCATTCTCATAATACCCATAGGTAAATACAATGCATACTATCAGCTCAATTGTGGGGGGATTTGTGGTAAAAAAAAAAAAAAGACAAACCAAGATAATGCCAGGGAAATAATTTGCTGCCCGTAAATGGTACTTGGTTCTGGTGGATTTGACTGGTCTTGATTTGACGGTACGAGTATAGAGGCGAAGGCATGGACTGTCACCGACAGGCCAAATGACATTTGCCCGAGTCAACGTTCATCGGGTGGTTGGCCAAACGAGAGAGAGACAGAGAATTAGGATCATTGTCCAACTTCTGTACCTGATGTTTATACGGCGATACAGCTGCACTTGTCATTTGAATTAATTTACAGCAAGTACAAGTGGACCAAGGTGGTTACAAATAGTCCAAGCTCGTGTTTACCAAATTTTCTTATCGCATTAACATCGTTACACTGATTACATCGCCTACTGACGATAGCACTTGCATTAATGTATCATCTATATACAAGCCAAAACCCCAGGACTATTTTATAGAACGTAGACCTCCTGCTACTCGTTGATAACGACTTTCTCAGCGTCGTTCATATTTTACACCCGACTCATCAATAATTCATGCGGTGAATAATGCACCACTGTTTCGCCTTACTTTATATTACCGCGGGCCACACTGCCTTTTTAAGTCATCCCTCCATTTTTTATATTTTTCTTCTAGTTTTTTATGTAATGAATTGCCATCATTTTTTAATCATCATCCCCGACAAGTCGAATATATTCAATTAATACCATTTAATAATTTTCATAAATTTTTTTTTCCCCGAATACAAGCAACACATGGAAGCTGTTGTAAAACAAGTTGTAAAATTTGTATCGAACAATGGCATTTTTACGCTCACAATTTTCTCTACTTTATCACTTGAAATATCATCACTCTATTTTTTATGATTTTCTCCGTTGTTACTCCCCTTATCCTCCCCTTATCCTCCCCTTATTCCAGAGGTAGGTTATTTTTTCTTGTCAGGATATACGTCTGTATTACGAGTTGAAACGTTCGAAGAAATTCCCAAGACGACAAACAGGAGGATAAGGGAAGGGTGAGTAACACCTCAGTCAGCCCCTTTCCGCCGGATATACTATACGTCCAACTCTCTGTTGGGCGATACGACTGGGGAGTCGCGTGTTTCACGTCAAATTAGAGGTGGAGTGGGAGACGATAGACCACGTAGAAATACACCAGTTTCAAAGATCCAAGATGGTAGTGGTAGCAGGGACCACCGTCGGCCGCCAACTGTCTCAAGGACCAAAGTACTATGTCCCACTGGGTATTGCCAAGTGGTGGATATGCCTGTTACTAAGGCACCTTCACACTTGCCCCTATTACCGCAATGTCATCGAACATTAAATTTTACCCATCGCCTCCAAACCTCACCAGGCTTATTAAACTTCCTCCTCTCAATCGACAATAATTTTCTCCATTCTCCATAAATTCAGTGTATTATTATTATTATTATTATTATTATAAAAAATGATATGCTCACTAATTCATAAAATACTGGCTTATTATCAAGTCACTGTTAAATAATAATAACCCAAAATTACCTTGGAAAAACTTTTCTTTCCACATGCGTAAATTATGTAATCACGTACACAAAGTTCGCCTCGTTTACGCCAGTTGCTGGAGAACTCTGGCAAGATGAAAGATAGCGAAGAGAGGAAATGTAATTGAGAGAGAACGGCGATGATGAGCGGAGGAAGAGCACCTGGGGGAGTTGGATGATGGAAGGGGGAACTGACAAAAACCAAGAAGAAGAAAAAAATGAGGGGAGAAAAAGTGGGTTTCACCTAATCAACGAGTTCACCAGAGCAATACGTGTTACATATCGTGTTTGGACACTTCCCCTGGCACCGCTCGTCAAAGAAAAAAAGAGAGAGAGTGAGGGGAAAAAAGGAGAAAATAAGGGAAAAGAAATTTTACGCGTTGAATACAACACGCGTACGCATGGTTCACTCGATGGATCACCCTCGTCACATTCCTCCCCAATTTTTATCTTCACTATTTACCCATTGCTCCCTCTATCATATAACATGTGGCCACGATATACTATGTACTTTTGGAATTACATGAACCCCCTGTTGGTCTATCTCATTCCATTGTCTGAATGAGTCTGAACGTCGAGGCGTCCGGCCACCGCAGGGGATCGTGTGGAGAGTTTGTTTTTCGTGAAAATTCTGGCTGTCGAGTCTGATTCCCCGGCGGGCCTTCACTTCTCCCTTTTTCACCTCCCCCAGTGGTGTACGTTTCAGGAAAAGGAAACGGACGTACGGGCAATTTTAATGAACATCCGTCGCACTCACCACTAATTCGATGCACCGAGCAAGACAGCAAACGTCCCACCGAGCGGGAGATATTGCTCCCACTGGACACTTAACAAACACAAAACACATAAAATACTTTACATTGAGGGGCTATTATTGGTTTTTAGATTTTTGGGAGATTAATCTGAGGAGAAATTTAATAAATAAGTTGGTTGGAAAAATTTTCTTGGTTATTTGGATGAAGCCACATACGATTTTCATAAAAAAAAAAATAATTCCACCTCACATCACAACAGCATCTTCAGCCTTTCAACTCTAAAATATCCCGTAGACACTTCTGATTCATAGGTTCTCCACGGTAGAACGTGACCCCGCATTAAGTAGCCTATAAAATAACCCCTTTCCTGGTAAATACGCTCGTAAAACGAGTAACATTGCTCGAGAGAGGCTGTATCTTGTCGCATATTGTAATAATACAGATAGCATTGCCGTGACAAACGGCGTGAATATCCTCTCCGTCAGTGGTTGATGGCAAATGCCAGCATTTAAATGAAATGGTAATGGAAATGCATTTGAGGATTTGTCGTTGCGAACATCCTGCGGGTGAAAAATTTAAATAGAACCTATTGGATTTTGGTTTCAGTGAGGGGCTTGGAGCCAGACTTCCTGTATCCTCTGGAGAACGTTACGATCCCACAGGGTCGAGACGCAACATTCACATGCGTGGTGAACAATCTAGGTGGATACCGGGTGAGTCCTTCCTCGTACGGGAGTGGAGATCCCAATGCCGCCAAGACCCGGGTAACTATCCATTCACGTGAGACGATGCAAACTAAAGATAAATGCAAAATCAGAAGAATTCAGTAAATGGTCAATTAATCCATCACTTGAAGTACAAGTGCCTGCTGCACCTGCAGTATTGATGGCCTCATCATAAACTGCACCAGTATTTATTGCACCTGCCTATTAAAACACCAGCACTGCATCAATGCATCTTTTCACCATGAGAATAACCCAACTGATGAGTTTTCATTGGAAAAGACTTATTACTTGTGAGAAATTTATTAATATGAGGATGATGATGGAGTACTCAAAGTCATTCACATATCAATGGCACAGTACGCACGTCGCACGTGTCTGAATATACTGCACTTGGATTCTTTGAGAAATACACTATTAATAATAATGCCTGCCTGTAATGCCTGTGCATTCACTCATATCCATACGCATTCTTTTTTTCCATCCTTTTTCATAAATTATTTTGCAGGGTAAATATCATCACGACTATTATTAAATACGCTTTCAATTTCCCTGTCTGACCAAAATAACCTGTTACTACTTATCAATTTTCGTTTCCAACTTAAATATAAACAACAATATTAAGTAATGAGAAAGGTAAGAAAAAAATAAAATAATTGTCAAAAATGGAGACCACTATCAGTATATATTTTTATTCTGATAGCCATAGGTGACGTGACAATGTCGTGACATATGCACGTATACCACAAGGAAGTTTAAAGTTTTACAGGGGAGTTACGAGAGAGGGAGAGAGAAAGCCCGCGTTGTAGCAGTTGGTAAAAAAGTTTTTTTTTTTCTTTTTACTTCAAAAACCTGTCACGAACGCGACCCGTTTTGCCATCCCTGGCATCGATGAAAACCTTTTTAAGTATTCCACGTAGGGTGTAACGCAACTGTGCCTACCCAGTGCACCCCTTGCCACTACCCCTTTCCAAATTTTTATCCTGAAAAAAGACACTCCGACACACATACGTGAAACTTTAGAATGTAATATTTTTTTTTCATCCACTGAGAAGGAAATGAAGAAGTAAAAAAGCCCCTCCTATGTACAGTTAAATCCCATCATATTTTTTCACTTTTCTCCTTTTTACTATCCGTCTCCCATTTTTTGTTTATCATTTTGATATCGTCGTCACGTCACGTCGTCATTATCAGTTGCCTAGACTCGCGATGCATGGGACAATTAATTCAGTGATGCATGACTGAGAGTTCAAGATAGGAGGGAATAAAGTAAAATTATATCGGCAGAATAATGCATGAGGCATGGTTGATGAGAGATAATTGATTAATCCCTACATATTTTCACAATAATAAGGATTTTCAGATTTTTATTACGACATACATGAAATGAGAGTAAAAAATAATTAATGCATGTGTATATTCATTGCAAATAAAAACAGAACACGGACTGCACAAATAATACGCAATGTAAATTGTTTGTATAGTTGTGGAAAAGATTAAAAAAATAGTAAAAACATTTTTCTAATTGATAGTAATTCGGCAATAGTAACGAATAAATTCAAGTCTTCAACTTGAAGGAGAAATCGATTTTTTATCATTTTTAAACATTTCGTTTTGAATTCAATTGGATATATTTATTCATCCTCGGTTCAACAGCAACAATAGTAGCATGAGTGTTACATGATAATCCTCGATAACCACCACTACAAAAGTGCGTTTCCTTGTTTCTCCAAAATGCTATTTCCCCCCATTTTCCTCCTCCCCCCAAAAAAACAATGATGAGAGTAATTTTACTCAACTCTGGAAGAATAATTTTTCAATGGGACTAAATATTCGTTTTCATATCAGGAGAATATGCCAAGATATTTATTGTCACACCGTGCATAATAGTAGCCCTTGTTGTTAAAAAAAAAAAAAGGAGACAGGGATTGATCTGGCCCGATGGCCCCTCCTGTCTTTTCTCTAATTTCCAAAAATTGAAACTTTTTTCCACCTCCACACCGTTATGGAGTCGACGAGCGTCGGAAGCCCCATTGAGGGGTTGACAGACTCCCCTAAAAACTTTTAATTAGCGAGTTTATCCATTTATCTACATACCACCGGTATACCTGAAAGGAGTAGCGGGTTGCCTTGTCGCCAGGAGCGGCTGACCGGTGGAATGTAGAAAAAGAGCACACGTATATGCCAAATCAACCAACAAAGCAGTAACAAATTCCACCTGTAAAAATAGACGAAAAATGTATTGTATAAATAAAAAGGGGGGAAAATGTTGGTGCGGTAAAATAAACGAGGTGTGGTGGAACTGGACCGAAGGCGCCTTGATTCCCCTCCTTCTATGATGCCATGCGCTGCACAATAGCCAACATATACCCAGTTGGTTTTGCATATGAAAGACCAACGAGAATAGAGCTTTTCAGATAGCCCCACAGTGTGTCCTTATATATTTCTATATATGTGTACATGCCCAGTGATATTATATCTGACAGGCGTTTTTTTTTTACCACGGCTGCTGTAGAATCTACCGTATACGTTGCCAATTCTCCATCAGTTAAAAATTCTTTTTTGAAAAATTGTTTAAAAATTCCGGAAATCTTTGCAGTCGGCTTTATCAATGTCAAACCGCACGCGGTTTACTCATTTTTCTATTTTTATATCTTTTCTTTTTTTAATCATTGTTGAACGCAGAAAAGGCTCCACCTCGGGCTCCACTTTATATTTACAAGAATTTCAAATCGTCGGAAGTCAGGAATAAAAAAATATATGTATGTAAAATCAACCGTTGGTTGCCGGAATGAAATGGATTTTGGAAAAAAGTCAGTTTCCTCCTCCAAAAAAAATATATTAGAATGAATTGAATAAATTGAGTAGATCGTGGATATTTAAAGTTATGAATAAAAAATTTGAGATGTGGAGGAGAGTACAATGCAATTATTGAATTCAATTGATGATTTTTATATTTTTCATGTATTTAATTCATTAGGTTTTTTTTTCGTTGTTTTTCGAATCCTTCATTGTCGAGGGAATACAATGAGAATAATACTATTTCTGTTTTAACATTTTGACAGGTGGCGTGGATCAAAGCGGATACAAAAGCAATTTTGGCGATCCACGAACACGTTATAACGAATAATGGGCGTCTTTCAGTGACCCACAATGATTTCAATACATGGACATTGCATATTAAAAATGCAGATAGGTCGGATCGTGGATTGTACATGTGTCAAGTCAATACGGATCCGATGAAGAGTCAGGTAAATGTAATATCTGATGTAGAAGTGCATTGTGGTGCCCATGTGATTCTGAATAATTTATTGCATACAGAGTAAATGAAATTGAATGTTACATATTGTCGATTGGTGGAGCCGGATAAATTTCATTTTACAATGTCTGTCCAGAGTGCTTTCCTGGAAGTAGTGATACCACCAGACATAATATCAGAAGAAACAACGGGTGATCTGATGGTGCCAGAAGGAAGTTCGGCAAAACTAACATGCAAAGCACGAGGCTACCCAAAGCCCGATATAGTATGGCGCCGTGAAGATCGGGGTGGTATAATCGCGAGGGATGCAAACGGCGGTGCCAAGACCAGACGTAAGTACCTATCCCTAAATATTTTAATCATTTGTTTGTTGGTTGATTTTCAATAACAGTTAGGAGAATTAGCGATGCGCTTGAAATTTTGCAGAGACAACGGTCGAGGGAGAAACGTTGGTCTTGACAAAGGTCACAAGAAGTGAAATGGGAACTTACATGTGCATAGCAAGCAACGGCGTACCACCCTCGGTCAGCAAACAGATGATGCTGCACGTCAACTGTAAGTAAACCCAAATCCCCGAGCCTCCAAACATCTACTATTACAACTCTGTGCATCCCATTACATAACGCCATTACCTTATATATTACATAATTCTTCACATTCATAGCTTCTAAGAATTTGCAAATAAGTGACATTAAAGAGGGATGGATTAGCGGAATCCAGAAAAAAAAATATATTTCAGTAAAATAGAGTGAGAATAAGAATTCAAATTGACGTTAAATGTGTTGGTAATGGTAGTGGCTATGAGATAAAACGAATGCACCGCATATAATGGAAGTGGGGAATAATAAAATTACCCTATGGTACAGCACTGGTGCAGAATTTTCCCAACTTCCTTTCTCTCGTTGAAGATGTGACAAATGTCACGGCGAGTGTTGGTTACATTTTTTAATACTCTCAATCATAGCATTATTAGATAAAAAAATTGAAACAATTTCCGAGTGAGATAAGAGAATTTTGTGTAGAACGGCGTCGTGTTGATAAATATTCACGAGTGTCTGGGAGACAATTGTTTTGACGATGTGGTGCGTTGTATGAATGTTTAAGCGTGGAAAGTAGACGGAGGGGAAAGTGAAGAAGGAGATGAGGAGAGGGAAAAAATAAAAGAGTGAAGAGTGAAAAAAACTTTATACCGTAAGAAAAAGGTGTAAACGTCTGGGCTATATCGTGGAGTAGGTGGTAATGCAGGGAAGGATCGCGGGCATTATCTTATCACCCCGGTTGTATCTATCTGTCCTTTTTACTTTCTCAGTTACCTCCACTCGTATTGTCCCTGTCCCTTTAACCGAAAAGCTTGCTCGGATCGTTCCTACCGTTTCCACTCATCTCGGTCTGAAACCGCAGGGATGCTATACTCTCGACGAACCCACCCGGAAACCTATTACCTACCCGATGTTTCGCTTTGCAGGCTTATTTCATACCGCAATCGCATCAACTCGCCTTCTATTCGCCCAACGCCTGGATATTAGTCCCAAACCCCTGGCACAAACTGAATTTCTCCGTCTTCTTCAATTAATGTGATTTATCATGATTCATTTCACTACTCGTTTCGTCACTCACTGCGGCTTTACATTTCTAATTGGTTACGAATAGTAAGTTGCGAGAAGAACTTTGTCATTTGTGAGGCGAGTAATTCTTCATTCAGAATATTCGGATAATATCCAAAGAAAATTTTCAGATGCTTTCGTATCGAATAGATTAGGCGATCCCATCCAAAATTCCAGAATTTTCCCGAAAAAAAAATCAATTGACAAAAAAAGCCAATCCCCCGCCTGAAATTATTCGAAAATTTTGGATAAATTCCCTCCCTCAGATAGACCTCAATGCATTGTGGAGGAAATTCGGTTAAAGGGCGCGGAGGATTGATTTACGAGCCGCTGGCATTGCCGGTTTTCGGCCTTAACAATCCACTACGCAAACCGTCCCCCGAAAACTTTTAATTGCTAGCGTATTCGTATAGATAGAACAAACATATAAACATTTTTTTTTATTTCTCCTGTTTTTTTTTTTTTTCAATAAATGTGCTGGTGTGGACCTTGTTTCTCGATGAATAGCATTTCCGGGAAAATACGGGATTGCCATACCAACCCCCTCCCCTTTATCATCCTTTCGGTAACAAGCGATCTGAATGTGGGTTGAAACCTATACCTATACATGTCGAATTTTTCAATTACATAAATGCCATGAGAGCACTTGTAAATACCAAATATAAAAAGGGAATTTATGGTTCTCTTGAAATGGGCCCTTTGTGGGCATTTGAATTGAGGATTCTAATTTTTAGTGCTGGGGTAATGAAATATGCATGGAAATATTGACATATGTCCAATTACTTCTTTTCGACTCAGACACTGAATTATGATTTTTGTTTTTTTTTTAATTATTCCAGTTCATCCAATGATCCAAGCCCCAAATCAACTGGTAGGTGCTCCAATCGGCACTAACGTCACTCTTGTGTGCAACGTCGAGGCATCCCCCAAAGCCATCAATTATTGGACTCGTGCATCGGGCGAGATGATAATAAGCAATCATAAATACTCCATGTCCGAGGAGAAAGTCTCAGTTTACAGTGTACAAATGCGCCTGATTATCCGGAATTTACATAAAAATGATTTAGGTGGATACAAGTGTATATCAAAAAATTCTATTGGTGAGGCAGATAGCAGCATTGGACTCTATGGTAAGTCTTCTATAAATTTGATGAGAATAAATTAAAAATTAAAAATGAGACAGCCATTTGGTGCACCAAGAGATATTCCGGACAGGTGAAGATCACTCTCACCACTTGGTTTTGAAGTCACGCAATCCTGATAATATCGGCTAGATTAACCTTTTGCAAAAGTATTTTGACCTCGATATGTGGAAAGGCGGCTGCTTCTCGTGGACCGTTTGTCCTACTCGATCTCAAGTATGTGGCGTTGAGCGCGAGGAGAGAAAAAAAAAATCAAACAGAGAGTTAAAAATATTGAAGGCGGTCACGTTTGCAAAGTTTGGTGAAAAGTTGGCAATAGAAACAATATCCCGCGTATTAGTTATCGTTTATCAGTGATCGAATCAGGCCAGACGCCATCAAACAAGCAGTTGAGCCTGAAAACGCTAGGAATTGGGTAAGCCATCTGTTGCCAGACATAATCGATAAAAGTCCAGCCAAAGTGTTATCAGTGCTAAACTGCTATTTCGTTCTTGCCATCGCGTGTCTCTGTTCCGCATGCTCGAACCATTATCGTGCCAATTTTTTTTACCCCTCAACGTAACTTTTTCTCCCCTTCACCAACGGAGGGATGACCCTTACAACATAAATTGAATCTCCCAAACGGAACTAACATTGACATGTGATTTTTTCGAATGGGAGATAAAATTCGAGAAAAAATGATTTCGAGAGAAAATGATGTACCATTAATCAGCCTCCGATCGCAGTAGAAACGCAAAGACAATTGTTTTTTGTAATGTTTTTTTTTTGTGATGGAAGAATTTTGCTGATAAACAAATTCAATTTTCATTGTAAGACATGCGACTTCCGGAGCACTCAAGGAAGGCGAATGAAGTGTCCGATGAGGAGGATACGAATGAGTCACGCGAAAGCAGTGGGCAGAGGTTGAATCGCGTTTATCAGGGATCCCTGAGAGAAAGTGGATCAACCCAGCAGACAGAAATGGGCGTCGATGGTGCCTCTTCTGTATCAGGGATGGTTGATAGTAGTGGTAGATCGTACGTGCCACTGTGTTTCCTTCTAATCGTCTCCATCGTCTACACGTAAGCCACAACCAACAGTCTCTCGAGAGTGTTGTACCAACCAGTCTATTAACAACTACACCCTCGTATTCCAGCTTCGAGAAATGTGGGTGACTATTTTTCTCGTGTACAAAGCCAAGTTACATTACGTGGGACACTGACACGATGTTCAAGTAATGATTGTTGAGAAGAAAAAAAAGTGCCAAAAAAAAAAATTGCATATAGAATATTGTTTTGTGAGGTAAGGGTTTTCCGATGAACCCACGAGGCACGTAAAAGATGAGAATCTAGGTAAAAATGAAAATGGCTGTAGACGTCAATCTTGTGTGATGTGTCAACCTCGTACAAGAAAACTCTGTTGTTTTTATGCTTAGTCACGGCTGTACATAATATAATATTATTCAAACACGCGACGAAACTCGACGCGATTCGACGCGCAGAATGCGAAAAATTATTCCACACACGATGGGGATGAAATTCCTGTTAACTTATATTTTTATTTATACCTCAGTCTTTTAATTGGACATCCGATCATTAAACCATCCGGCCATTAAAGCATTCCTCATTCGATGATTACGCGAGATCTGTAAATATAAAATCCCAACATTTTTTTTTTTCCTATTATTTCATTCGCTTCAGCCAAATACTCACATATAACGTAAAGTTAGAATGCTTAAATTGAAAATTACTATTGCGCTGAGAGTAATTAACGTCCGATGTACACACACGCACACAATGACGCTTCATATGTAAATATATTTGCTGTTCAAAATTTAGAGAGTGGCACTTGACGTTATATACATTTTTTTAATTTTTTATGGCTCTCAATTACGTTTACCGTTGATTATACCTACACAATTCCCCACAAGTCAGATAATTAATTAACAGTATGAGCAGAAGTTGTAATGAGGAGTAACTTACTTTATTATTCTTACCCCAACTGGGGTTGCCTCGCAGCACAATTATTAATTGACCATAATCCAGGGAGGGAATGTGCGGATGTAACGTCATCAGTATCACGTCGATAATACGAATAAAAATCTTTCGAGGAGCATGAGTATAGGAAGTTAAAGAGTGCGTGTTCAGAATGTTTTTATAACTGAATTATTTCGTGGTAATTCATTTGGTTCAGTTAACATTGATCTCATTAATTCTCCACTCTGTCAATTGTTCCGTTGTAATACTTAAAAATATACCAGACGTTCTTATACGACCGGAAATAAATGGTAACGGGATGAGCACACATGAAAAATATCAAGAGATGATGCAAATATATTTATGTGTAGAGTTGTGTAATGTATAAAGTATGAAAACAAAATGATAACTATATAACTAAAAAAACGATCAACGATGGAACGAACGAGTTTGTTAATTCACTTGCAAATCAGAGTGGAAGAATATAGAAAAATATAATTGATGAACGAGTGATTTCAATGGGGGCATCAACTTTCAAACACTGCCACTGAGGAAGAAAAAAAAAAAGAGCCATTGTCGAGTGAATTAAATTATTTTTACGCTGTTGTTTATAAAACACAAATTGTCGAGCGATTGTGTTATTCGCTTCTCTTTTCCACCGATTACGTCATGACAATAATCATATTTATTTACCATTTTATTGAATGAATTTGTATTATTCATGGGATTATTTGTATGTACAATGAGGATGATTATTGAATTATCAAAAAATAATGGTTAGTTGTAGAAACTTAGAGGTGTATGTGAAATGTATGTACGGAATTGCTCATATATGTAACAAGGTTGAATTTATTTTCCATAAAATGCCGTCGCTATGAAAAGAGAAAGATGCTGCAGCGCTCCAGTTCCACTTGTAATCACTCCAATGCAGAATAACGGTCAACATATTATTTCATAATGGAAATATATCGGTAATGATATCAATTGGCAAATAGAAATATTTTGGCCGAATCGACGAGTGCATATCTCAATAAAGAATTAATTCACGGAATATTCTACTCTCCTCATTGACCCTATTTACCCCTTTCATTCTATTTGCATTTGGAAATTTAACGAATGATCAAATTTAATTATATTTACATTGCAAATGTAATTCATCATGTCGATTATCAAATTGATATCGTATTTAGCCGAGTATCCCAGGTGCACGGCGCACTATTGAGTTTAATGGTGCCTATGACGATGTCGATTTGAATTTCGAAAACGTGACGTTCACACCGCGAATATCCGGTGACACATCTCTCACTGAACTCAACGACTTGAGCAATTTAATCACATGTACAAGACATATACGAGGTAGCCAGACAAGACCCTACCTTGATCACTTTCTACAAATTTCAACTTTATTCCCAATTCACGGAGGTAAGATCATTTATTCGTCGGTTCCTAATGCTTTTTTCATGTTTTTTTACTCGAGCAGCTTATTGAATTTTTATTAATTGAATTTACGACTGAAAATAGCGTTTGACTTTTTTTTAACCGAGACAATATCAATCCTCAAGAGGCTATTTTGATAATTTTTTGAAGCTTACTCCTGATCTACGAAGGATATGTGAAATTATGTGGCAAACATAATTAAATTAAATGGTTATTTTCAGGAGATTTATTTCCATTATGTTAATTATAGGAGCTGTATTATTTAAAAAACATATCATCTATTTTTAAAGTCCTGATTTTTTGACGCAGATTCACACTCAGTTCTCCTTCATATTCCGGATAAAAATATGTTGAAATATGAAAATATTCTGACTTGATTCATTTATGAGTTGGTCACATGTTTTGAAAATAAAATTAACATGTTGAAGTACCTCTTCATACGAGTGTTTTCCAATATTTCCGACTGAAACGAAAATGTCAAATTTTCAATGTAAAAATCGATGCATTTTATAAATTTAATGGATCATAGAGGATTTAGGGATTCACCCGAGAAGAATCTCAATATTTTTATAGACTCCAAAGCCTCCAAACGTTCAGAAACAAATATTCTGTCAATCCTACATTCAAAGACATCAATAATAGCAGTCAATAGTGATATACGAGAATATTGAGTTCTACGGAATACCTGTGAATGATTGAAAAATTCTCCTCTCCGTAATGTTAGCACCGTGCTAATAAATGTACCTCGAAACTCGTATTGACAGGCAGAGAGTAGCTGAGATTGTCCAAACTCCGTCGAATTTGATATTCAACAAAAATAACTCTCTCCGACATTTGCACGTAAATTTAATAAGATACCTCTTCATGATCTACTCAATTGAGTTACGAGACAGTTGAGAAATTTATTTGAAAAGATTATTCTATTGTCTGGGAGTTGTTGTACATGTTCTCTTGTGCTTGCTCTGTTGCTTGCCATCTCTCATTAGCTCTCAACATTACGACTTTGAAATAACATCGTGAAGCATGTCATGTTCTTGACTTTGCAAACCCCTATTGCTTGACTTTCTTTCAAACTACCAATAAATTATATTCTAATATTTTTGTCTCGTGCAAATAAAATTGTCTCTGCGAATAAAATTTTCTGCGAATAAAAAATTCGATATTTTATAAAAGGGCTTGACGTATAAATAAAAGTGCAGTCTTCCATTGTATGTTTCTCACTTTTATATGCGTTATGCATGTATGTGTTGAATATGAAAATAATAATAAAAAAAAAGGAAAGTGACTTAGTGCTTTCATCAGTTCTTAAGCGTATGCTTCTCGGCATCGATTGTAGTGAGCTTTATGAAGGGGGAATATGCAATGCGAAAGCGAAGAGTGGAAGAAGAATTGAGGAATATCGCTGAAAGTCGAGGAGGAAGGAAGGAAGGAAGGAAGGAAGGAAGGAAACTGGGTAGGTAGGTAAGAAAGAAAGTAGGAGAGAGAGAAAGGGATCTCGTTGATATATTGTAAGTGGCACTGCAAATCCTGTACAGCCGAGAAATCATAGTAAGGGTTAAGAGGGGGAAGAATAGAAAGAAAGGAGGAAAAGGCAGAGGCGAGCTTGGAATTTTTGATGTACTAGCAAGCAAATATGAATATCGGGAAGTTCTCCTGAGAATTCTCCAGGATGCTATGGCGATAAGAATTGAATGGGAGGTGGCGCAAGGCGGAAGAAGTACAAGTCTCAAGTGAGATGGACAATCGACCTGACCCTTCCAGGAGAAGTGGAGAAATTGTTGAGAGCGGTATGCTCTCCAGCCAACTTTGAGAAATCGCCGTCGAACCAATAAACTCCTGTACGCGTCAAACAAACGACCTTTCCCCCGATCGTTTATTTGCCCCTATTTTCTCTTCTATCGCATTCGCAAACATTTGTTCTCCCATTTTTTACAAAAGAAAAAAATCATTTCTCAATCAACAATATTTGACAATTAACCAACTTGAAAATAACCTCCATCAAATCAAATTATTTACATCATCTATTTTCACATCCTTCAATGCAATAATTTATTGGAAAATTAATTAATTAATTAATTATTTGTATTGGGAAGAGAGAATCGAAGGCCGCAGGTAGGAGAGACTAGTAAAGCCATTTAAATATATTTTCGCGAGTGATATTTCCGGAAACTATTTCCTCATGTTATTCAATTATTCACTGATTACTACAATAATAGCTAAATATATAATTCCAATGTCAATTCCAATTACTCTTGACAATTTCATTATTCAATGGAATTTGATACTGTCTTTCTTGTGGCACATTTGTCTATATTTGCTGCATACACTTTTTAAGTACACCGAGGAAATATAGATTAAATGTCTAATAACGGATTCCGCATGACCTTAGTTATCTATAATTCATCACGAGGATGTCAAAGGTCTTTACGCCTCAAGAGGAATATTCCATCGTATTATAGCTGTCCCGAATGACTCTCGGGGCTTTCGTGACGCCCGTGTGTTTGTAACACGCCCTTTGTTCTTCGGCATTTTCCAGGTACTTTGATGATATATTGACATGGAGCCCTCCCTTTATCGTGAAACGCTTGCTTGTCCTCTTGATTATTACCGGTATATAGCACAAATAACATTAGGGGAATAATATAATAACGCGGCATACCATGCAGCTACATGATGCACTAGGTGGTTCACCAACCACTACTGTCCATGTCTCTGCTTTAATGCTCTCTCATGCATTATGAGTATGTAATGCTGTTAAACATTTTTTTTTGTTATACGGGTATATTGGGTACGTTGAAACGAAATGAATTATTGTGGAATTTGATTTTCCCGAGTTTTCGATATCGAATAAGTCAGTAATTGGCATCAGCCAGATGGTCCCGATAGAGATACCAAAAAAAGAGTTCAATACGTTCAACGTGCAGATGTTTTTTTTTGTGTTTAAAATTCTAAATGATGGTATTTAGAATTATTATTTATTAAAGCAAATTGCAAGTACACGTCGAATGACAACCTCAACACACCGAATAAAAGGATGTATAAAAATGTATCCCTCCAATTCGTCAAAATGACATTACTTCAATGACATAATATGGTATGAAAAGAACAGAAGGAATGAAAAAGAAATTGGCAAGAACTGGCAAGAAGTGGCAAGGAGGGAGTTTCACACAAGCCGAGTTCACAAACACGTCTGGGTATATAGCCTCGACAGTGGGATGGTTCGATGCTAATGAAATTCCGCGGGCTCGCGCTCATAGTAAAAGAGCCTCTACCTCCACCAGGGGAAAACGTGAACGAGGAAGCACAAGACGAACCGGGCTAAATTCCCAGGGACAAGTTGCCCTCCACCAACTGTGTCCCGTCTCGTCCCGTCCCATCCCGTCCCGTTTCATCCCTCACTCACTCACTCTTTCCCAACCAATATCCCTCCAGTCTTTCAACCCATTCAGAGCCAACCTCCTACCAATCCTACTACGACAACTGCTACCCCTCATCTCAAACTCTCACAAAACCTAATAGACAGTAACTAAACTTTCATCCAAAGTTACGCATTCGACCAACTTGCTAACATCACCCATCTCCCTGATTTAATAAACATTCTTTTCAATCGATCAAAATCGCCGAGCACACCATTTTATCAGTTTTACTAACTTTAATCATACCGGACATTGGAGAATCTCGATGAAAGAATCTGTACCCAACTTTTCAAAACTTGACCATCTTTCAATTTTATTCGATAAAAAATGCCTTCAGTATAAAAGTAGAAAGTTTAAATTTTGCACTATTTGTCACTAGTGTTTCCTCTAAGCTACTTTGATCCTACTGTGGGGGGGCATTATTTATATTGAGTGCTCGTGAATTATCAAGTGGCTCAATTGTTGAGCCTGATGTCATCCCGGCAAAATAGAAATGGATTATAATCCATCCATTTACATTATCTCCCCCAGCGATATTTGAGTGCTGCTCTCCAATTTACAATGCTTCAATAGAGACATTATTATAATTCATAATGATGGTTACGAGAGGGTGGGAATTGGGATGAGACAAATACAGGAAATAATCATCTTTGGTGGTAAACGCTAATTTCAACTCTTGAATCGAATGCCAAGCCGTGAGGAGGAATTCATCCTGGTGTGTCTCAGAATATAAAAATGATTAACGAAAATATAAATAAATAGGGGTGTAAAGATCTTTGGGTGTGTTGTGCCTGAGAAAGACAAGAGAGATATATGAATGTGAAGCAGAGGTGAGACGAGGTGAAGTGCGGTGGTAGTTGGTTATACAGAGGGTAAAAGAGATGGGTTATGTGTATAGGAGGGTGGTACCCGTGGGGGTTTTGACGGTTTACACGGCTGCTTCATCTTGAAGCGTCCTTCAACGTTCAACCACCCTCGTCCAATCTCCTTTATGTCCTCCTAGTTTCTCAAACTGCCTTTGCCTTGTCAATCGATTCTACCCGACACCCCGTCCCGTTTTCCTTACCGGTTATGCATTTAATCTTTTTTTTTTATTCACAAGCAAAATTACTATTTTTTATTTATAATCGTCAATTCCATTCTATTCTGAATTAATAGACAAGACTCTCGTATCCATCACTCTTCTGAGATATTATCATGTATAGACCCCCCGTGATTGACTATTAAAACACCCGACTAATTTTCATAGCCCAACGGCAACTGATATGCCCACATGTGCTCTCGTATTATACTTGTGAGGTTGTCAGCTAGCCCAGATGCGCTCGTAAAACTATTCTGACTCCCCACACCCTATAAAACCGATATACCACTGGCACTATCAACCTGTCTCCACTTAACCCTCCTCTCCCAACCGTTACGTTCGACATACCACCCTCAGATATAATCAACCCTGAATTTTTTTTATTTCTAGTATTCCCACAATTCCTCTGATAGTGTTTATTTTTATTAGATTAGAGGAGAATAAGAGGTGTAGAGGTTGCGTTCAGCAAATTTTTTTCCCTCCCTCAATTTTATTCGGTGCAGCTTCCTTTTTCTTAAACAAGCAAACTCTCAACGGCACGTCCCCGAGGGGCAATTCAATCTTTGCCACCTCTTTTTATTCCACGGGCTATCACTGTTTCCCCCTAGCTCGAGGGCTGAGACGGTTAAATCGTTTGTGACCACCGTATAGAATGTATCCCCAACTCAACTGACATCTCGTACATCACGAGTGATCGACCACTCGTCAAACCCTGGCAACAATACTTGAACCTGCCTTTTTTCTTTACTTTTTACCTTTTTTACTTTGACGACCACGTGAGAAAGCTAAGCTCGATATCTATCGACTAGACTGTCCAGTGAATGTCGAGGGGGCAATGGAAAAATCCATGCTCGCCTGGTCAAGGTAGTATTTCCCTGTACAAGACGTGAAGTTACTCTCGAATTTGTAAACCTAAGCTCAGCTAGATAATTAAAAAGCCCATTTTTTTTGCCTATCACCAAGGTCCTTGAAATTATTCTTTGAGCTCAGTGAAAATTTGCATGACAAACGCAGCTGAATCTGCCTCTCGTCTCCAGTTTTCCCTCGTGCCTCTTTCAAAGAGAGCCGCAATTTTCGTAAGAAAATGAGGAAAAATAAGGATGAAAAATGTTCAAACCTTAGAGATGATATAAAATTGATTTCTTATTTTCAGTACCTCATAATTCCACCTCCATCGTTGAATTCAATTGCCATTCAAGTTGAGTTGTTTGTCCTCGCTGTGTAATTTGTCATATCTTCTTAAATAATTTCTCATTCAAAATAACCATAATGACAAGCGTCGTGTTATTCTGAGAGCTGGAACCTCATTATTCTAATTGCATTCTCGGTTGGCTTGAGAAACTTTATAGCCGTATCAAGTGTCAAATGTGATTGCTAGGCCTTGGCTCCATTCAGCAGTGACCCTTTAACTAGTAACCACTGCATCCATTTGTTCCGTAGTTTCAAACTGTTCACAGAAAGCCTATTCACTGATTCAAAATATCTTCACATTCAAAGGGGCTACTTGATTACATTTGAGGTTTTTCATCGTGAACACATTTTTGTTTTCGAGACGATGCCATCTGCCTGATTACTGAGAAATTCAATTTTACCGAATCGTACTGAGGATATCGCCATCAGAAAACGCCGAAGTTATTATCCTCCACTGGAATTCCCGATTTTCGCACATCTCAATTTGCACATCTCGAAGTTTCCGAAGACTGAAATATCTCCAGTAATACAGGGCCTTTATCTAAACATGAGGCAAACCTCCCTGATTGGCGGAAAACTCGATGGTGGGGGTGGTCAAAAGCAAATGTCCGTGATTGACAGAAAACTTGATGATGGAGGGTGAAAAATGCCTCATCAGACATCACACCTCAATGCATGGTAACCGTGAGGGGACTCAGTGAATCTTGGATGAAATCTCATTCCCGCGGTGGGAGCTGCAGCGATTATTTCAACGAAAGGAACAGAGAACTGGACAGCCGAGCCCAGCAGAGCACAGCAGGAGAAACGTGAAAAATTATTCTATCGATTAACTAAGAAATCTCAATTTTTTCTGGGCAAAATCGATTTCGCTTTTTTCAGTGAGATAAAACTCTCAAAATGTACTCTGATTGTCACTTATAGCCGAGTAACGGTTCACCCCCACGTGGAGAATAAAAGAAGTTGGAAAATCCTGAAAGCATGCGTCCAGAGAAAAGTGTACATAGGCACCACACCATGGGCACCACACAGTGGAAAAATGGTAGAAAGGTGAAATGGTTGGCGGTGGTCACGAGCTAGGGTACTATACAGACTTTACTAATATTGCTAAGTGCATCGTCAGCCCTGGAGGCACCAACCGCGCAATGTGCGCTCTGATGCGATCCACCAACAGAGAGAAGCAGAGCTCGTCTCTTCAATTCCCTAAAAAAAAAAAAAATCCAACAGTCCTGTATGTATACCATCGCCATTTTCTCCTCATTGTCATTACTTTCTCTACTCCATTTTTTTCTTTTCTCTCACCTTTTCTTTCTCCAAACTCGACTTACTATTGCCTTAACATTTTCACAAAAACCTCATACTCCGCTTTCACACGATGTTTTTTTTTTTGTTCTAGACTAATCATAAAGAGACATTCGAAGTCTCAATTATCGAAAAAGGGATTAAGTCATTGACGAAACAAGGTAAGGCTCTTTATTCAAATTCCTTGACGCTCTCTCGCCCCGCTATCCCACAAAATATGCGGCATTTAAGGGATTACCCGAGTTTAGCATAATATTAACAGGTGCAAATAACACACCGGTAAATGCATGAGAAATGGAAAATGGGAGGGCGTATTATTCATGGATTACCACACTTGTCTTGCTCGTTTCAATTTTGCCCCTCGCCTCTCGCTGACTCGAGCAAGCCCTCAACCCTCAGTCCCCGTCTCTCTCCCCCATTAGAATAATTGCTTCTTCATCTTCGTGTTATGCCACAACTACGACTACTCGTTGTATTTTCGTGGTGCATAATAAGCATATTCAGCTATTGTTTCTGGTTATGTTTCGCCAAGATGAAACACCACCATTTCAACTGGGATTCCATTGAAGGTATTCCTACTAAATACTATACCATTCATATCGGTTCAGTGTCTTTCTGTGTATTTCTATTTTCCAATGATAAAAAAAAAAATTTTCAATTGAAAGTTGCACTCTCTCTCAAATTTTTTGAGAGGTAGGCCTGGAGTAGGAGTTCCTGCTCACTAATACACACGAGAAATTAGATATAATCGATTTTCCAAGGACTTGAAAGACACCCATAGATGAAGAAAGACAGTGGATATTTCTGGTGAACGCGGAAGCACTTGCAGGCTTTTTCATCAGTGAGAAACCCTTCGCTATGGCAAATATATGAAATAGAAAATGACAGAGATTTTAGTGAAAAAAAAAAACTGGGAAAAACACGTGCACATTCTGATGTATATATGCACTCCATAAAATGTACTCTAAGCTTCTTTCAGATGACGAGAGAAGAAATATTACTTTCCGAGGGAGAGATTATGGAGACAAAATATTTTTCTTTTGCGTATCACTTTGTAATTCAGTAACTGGAACTGACTACATGGAATGATATATAACAATTATTTACTTGTTACGAATTTTCATCTGCCCATCCATTATTCACTACACAAGCGAGTAAATAGAGAAAAAATGAAATAAAAGAATTCGGGGGATGCAAAAATAGGAGGAAAAGAGGAGACACCGAGAGTATGGGAGGAGATATGAATGTTCCGGTGGCTTCATTGTCATGCAAGAACAGTAGGATATCAAGTCGCTGGTGCATTCTCCCAGCCATCGAACTTGGAAATACGATTTTCACATCGCCCTTATAGTGCATGAGAGACAGACGAATAGTAAGCCTCTGTGCTCATTTATGCAAGTTTCTCAGGTTACTCTTATCCCATCCCTCACCACAGAAATTTCTACATAATGCTAACGCGCACAAATTCTATGAAAGAGGATAAATAAATTAGAGGACGGCCTCTATTCTTACCTCCTTCGTTTGCATCATCTGTATGGGACAAAATATTCCCAGTGAAGCTATCCATTTTATTTTCGTTCATTCAATCTCCCATCACTATCTGCTGTCTTCCTTTTTATGTTCTCGTACATGTGACTCGAACTCGGTTGTCGATTATTTTTGCATGCCCATTATATTATATATATATGTACAGCGCCTCCCTTCCTCTTGTCCTTTTTTTATCCGGAAAATAGAGCTTGCACCAGCAGGTACTATTATTACTTTGTAAGTGTATAAAAGCTTTCTCAAGTGTTTAATAGATGCTCGACAATCGTTGGAAGTTATATCTATTGCAGTTAGTTTTACTTCGAAGCGAATACGATTGACATCACCAACAAACCCTATCTCTGTCTTACTCTGGTGAAAATAATTCATCATTTTTATTGGCACAACTTTTTTGAAAAATGGATTTTTTCAAATTTAATGAAAACAAGCATTTTGAACAATCCGTTTTTTTTCGGACAAGAATTCTCCTCTCTCTTCAAAGAAAAATGTTGATCGTATATTTATGGTTGATTTTTTCCATCATCAGATAGGCTCATTTGTGTACACATAAAATGTATTTTCTCGTTGATTTCCTGGATTTTTCAAAGTAATATCTAGTAATCGTTTACATGGTACAAGAAATTATATTGATAGTATAAATTGGGAGTGAATTGCAATGAATTTTTAGTTTTCACATTGACAATGAAAATTCTAGTTGATTTTATTTAACTAGTCCCATTTTTTTGGCCTCCACTTCGTATATTAATAACCTCCACATTTTCACAACAAACACTTCAGCCTCTTCATCGAGAACCTGCAATAAAGAAGAAGACGAGGATGTGAGTACTTTTATGTAAATCAATAATGGACGAAAATCATGTGTTTTTTTTTTTTGAACACCTACCATTTGTACATCATCGAGAATGCCCTGAGGTGAGCTCCCAGCCATAACTTTACTACAGATGAAATCGACAAGTGTTGGTTCAGGCTCCCCAATGTATTCAATTATTTTTTTATTTATCCAAGGTCGTATCCTCTTCTCCATAAGTGCATTGTCAATGACAGCCCAGTCGAGTTGATAAGCAAATAGTGCATTTTTATCAGTTGGAATTTTATCAATGAGCGATTTAATATGTTTTCTCTTCTCCTCCTGACTCTTGGTGCTCTCCTCCTTACCCCCCTTAGCGACATTCATGTCCTCCATGCTCTTTTTCTTTTTGTCATCGCCATAATCAAGGGGCACAAGTTTTCGTTTCTTGGAATTACTAGTACCATCATCTTCATCATCATTATTAAAAACATCCTTAACATCCATGCGTGTTTTCTTCCTTGCTTGTCCCTGATTAATCTGTTGATTATTGGCTCCAGGACTTGCGGGTGTTTTATTGCCAATGGCATGATCACCGCTGCGATTAGCTGCCATGGCGAAGGGGACAAAATTACTAGCACTGTTCATTTTCTCAGGCTCACTGACCAACGACATACGAGAGTCATCGTCCTGGCTTGGTACGCCAGTCATCTGCGACGGTGTTATTGGAGCCGGTGATGTAATAGAGCCAACACTACCACCAGCATTAGACAAAGAGGTAACCGAATTACGTTTATGATTGGGATTGTGAAGGTCCTTGTCAGTCTCCATAATTCCATCAACCTGATTGAAATCCCGATGATAGCTTTGCTGGCGATGGTGCCTGCGATGGCGATAGTGATGCCTCGGTGGTGTTCTCGACGGCTCCTGCGGTGGATCCTCAAATTCAACTCCATCCTCACTATCACTATCAATTGGCTCTGTCTCAATCGGTGGCATTCGCTCCACCTCCTTCTCCTTCTCAATGGCCATTGCCTTTCGCTCATCAATCTTATCATCCTCCTCGTCAATTATCGTTATCACTGGCTTCGGTTTGTACTGTTCTTCTCGCTCTGCTTTCAATCGTTCAAATTCAGCCGCTGGATCTGGATGTGATGCGTCAGCATAAAGTTTGTCTCTTAGTCGTTGTAATTCCTGACGCTCGGCGCATCTGTCTCGTGAGTCCGCCTCAGCCTCTAACGCGCGTTCCTCCAGACGTCTCGCTAATTCCTTCCCCTTATAGTACTTGGCGTCGTCTCGATCGTCGTCGTAGTCCTCGAGAAATTCTTTCAAACGTTTTGCCTCTTTCTCACGCGCCTCTCGCTTTCCGCGTTTTTTCTCTGATTCCTTTTCATATTCCTTCTGTTTACGACGCTCACGAGTCTCCCAAGCGCGTAAACGCTCTTGATAAGCCGCTTCTTTTTCACGGGCTCGCCTCTCATTTTTCTTTCGCTCCTTTGCCTCCTCCTCTTCCTCACGCTCACGCATTATTTCTCGTTCACTTTTACGTACCTCTTCCCGCTCACGTTCACGCTCACGCTCACGCTCACGCTCCCGCTCGCGATTTCTGTCTCTTATGCGCTCGTTCATTCGCTCGCTCATGCGATCCCGCTCTTTTGATCTGCAATATTTTACATGTGTTATCAATGAGCCTTGCCTTACCTCTATCACGCAATCGTCATTTACCGTGATTTTGAGCGACGCTTGTCACGCCTATCCACATGACCCTTGTGTGACATCGGACTACCCAGATCAACCTCCTGATCCTCTTTATTAGTCATCTCATCCTCTCGTCTATCCCTTCTCATACGATCTCTAATCCGCTCACGCTCCCTCTCCCGTTCTTTTGACCTATTTGCCATTATAAATTATTATAATAATCGCGAACTACTTGTTTTCTTAACACCTTGCAATATTCTTATAGTTCACCTCGATTTGGATCGACGCTTATCCCTCCTATCAGGATGCCCTTTATGTGACAGAGGACTGCCCAAATCCACCTCCTGATCCTCCTTCATTCCAATATCATCATCCCGTCGATCTCTCCTCTTCTTCTCCCGCTTCTCCCGTTCCTCCTTCTCCACAGCCTCTTTCTTTCTTTTAACTTGGGCCTTTTCCTCCTCTTGTTTCTAAAAAATACAACATCACGAAAAACCATTAAGTGAATGTCTAATATTGCTCATTGAATCATATCCCTTGAAAAACGAGAAAATATAGTTCCTTGTAAAATTCATATGAACAAATATGTAAATTGCTGTACAGTTTAGCAAATTTTTAGTAAATATTTTTTTTTTTCCTTTTTTTCATTCGATGTATACTCACTCCACTGGCGATATGGCCAAGCCCCCGCTCGTTTCTCGTACCTAGGTGAAGGTACAAATATTCGTTTGTTTTTCCTTTTTAAACACAATTTGATACTTAATGACTAGTAACGTTCATGAATTGCGCATTAATGAGCAAGGGCCTCTCAATGTACTCACAACATTGATGGACGTCTCCATGAATAGTGAAATTTTCTTACTCCTATCGTACGTCTAATATTTTCTTATTTTCATAATTCTATTGTAACTATGGCAAATAAAATAGAACAACGGTGACTTTCAATACTTTATGAAATATAATGAATTATTTGAATATACCAAAATTTGAAGCGACGAAGCATCACTCTGTGGAGCACCAATATCATCATTCTCGCATATGTGTCGAATGTTATCCCATTGTGTTGAGGTAGACCGTTGGGTCTTAATCGCGGCAGTTGAGTTTCACCACAAACTGTTGAATATCAAATTTTTTTTTTCTCGTTTTTCACCGTTTTATTTTGGCTATTCCGTTCAGCCCCATTACGAATTATTCAATAATTATCAATGACAAATGCAGGCTTTCCAGCACTAATTCCTCTTTTATATGTTCAATTTTCCTAATTAAAGATATCCAAGTACCTTTCACTGTCCGGGACGCGCTCATATTTAAATTCAGAATTATTAGCGCGCGTTAAGCTGCCTCAACGAAAAAAAAAAAAAACAAGAATGGCCAAAATACTTGGATATCCTCAAGGATGTAATGCGAAAATCTGTAATCAATGTACGGAATTCTTTTTAACGCTAGAGACAACTCTCTCATGAAATTTTACGATACTGTCTACTGAAGAAAAAAACTACCCGTTTAAGAAATTTACTGAGTTTGTAGGATGATTTTATTTTGGAATATGACGCACATTACATCCTTAAACGATGGATTATATAGGAATCATGTCTTTATCGTTCAATGGTCTGAGATTAATTAATTTATTTTGAGTGAAAAAAAAAGGAAAAAAAAACGTAATTTTTAGGAAATGGAGGGAAATGACCATGAAAATACGTATTGCCTCGTGTTAGTTACTCCGCTTCTAATAATGATTGACATTTGGGTTTTGTTTTTTGTTCTTGGTGGATAATCTCTGACTTACCAACGAGGCTGCCTGCCGCCCTGAGAAATAACCGAGGGTTGTGGCTGTGATTGACTCCCTTCAGAGCCAACGAATAGTGGGTGAATTGGTCGGGCACCCCACTCACACACAGCCATTTCCTAGCGCTTGTATTTTCACTTGTGCGCGGCCTGTTATTATAATTACAGCAACCAGTCACGGCTCTAATTCGTTCAATTCTAGCAATATCACACACGCATACCTCAACCCTATCATCCATATGTTCTTAATATTTTTATCTACTCATATCATTCTTCATTATCTCTTTTACACTGTACTGCATGTCAGTCAGTAACTTATTGTCAATCAGCATTTGGAATAATTATCTCTATGTTTCTCTCGTCCTTAGGATCAATTATCAATTGAATATATTGATCCACTAATCGAGATTAATAAATGAAAGAAACGATAAGAAAAACATAAATTTTATGCTGAATAGAACATGACATGTGTTGATTATGTTTGAGAAATAATGTGGCTATTGAAAATTCTAATTACCTTCATGACTTCCCTGAACTTTCCAATTTCCCGTGTTATTAAATCTCGTTTACTTTCCTCAATTTCCGCATCGTCGAGATTCAATGTCTTTGCTGCCAATTTCGCCTGATGTTCCTCGGTAGTGGCTTTCCTAGCATCTGTGGATGAACGATGAGAAAATTATCAGAGATTAAATATCAATAAATTTTAATTATTTATTTGGTAAAGGGAAGATGGTTAATAACTTACCAGGAGCATTTTGAGCAAGTTCCAACTCGGTCGAGTGTTCCGAGAGGATCTGAGAAATTCGGGTGAGTGCATCACTGTCCACGACACGCATTCCCTCATCCATGTAGTCATCAGCATCATCCCCGTCACCCGATTCAGTCGGAGTCTCGTCCTGCAAGGGTGATTGCCCACCTTTCAGCTTCTTTCGTCGCTCAGCTATATTTCATCCCAATAAATTATTAGTGCCGAGTAGCGGAGAAAATTACTGCGCTTTTCATGATGATTGCCTTTAATTATTCACCTTTAAACTGATCCAAAGCTACTTTAGCCTTAGCATCCACTTTAACTACCAATTTCTTATTGCCAATTTCCATGTCGTGCAAGAGCCGAATTGCTCGTAATCCGGCATCCGGCCCAGCATATTCGCAGAATCCAAAGGCCTGCACACGTTTCCAAGATAGCACGTGGCCGCAAGCACCCAGAATATGTCTAATCATAACGTCAGGAGCACGATCCATGATGTTACCAACGAAAACTGTAACTGGGGGCCCTGTCTCGCGTTCTCGTCGTCTCGTGGGATCATGTCTCGTTTGATTTCGTGAGTATCTCACTGCTGGTGCAGATGTCTGCATTGCAGACACTGGTGTCGGTATCATCTGCTAGAGGAGTTCATTTCTTAGTGCCAGTTAAAAACGCCGACCATACGCTACCATGTACTACCGATTATGTTTTTATTGCTATCTTAATATACTCACATGTGGCATTGGCATAACTCCGCCAATAATCGGCGGAGGAGCTCCAACCATGTACGGCAGCGGTGGCATCCCAGGTATACCCATAGGTGGTTGTCCAGGATAAGACATTGTCAGCAAATTTATCCTGGATATGGGCTAACAATCAACAAAAAGGTTCACCAAAAAAATCACTCAGTCACTAGTCAATATAAGTCCCAATATAAGTATTTACAGTAAATCCTCTGTATTTATATTATGCTTCGATTAATCCAAGAAATTTGATGATAGCCGGATACCAAACGATCTCAACGTTAATGGATGCCACACACACTCCTACCTAACCATCAAATCACTACCATCAATGCTATGAATTTCATCGCGCTCAATCAACTATTCACTATTCCGTATATGTACACAATACTTAATTAATCAATTTTTCTGACAGATACCATACACTTGAGATTATCAATTAATAATTACATAAACATAAAATAGTGAAACACCAAATTGTAACACCTCGCCTGCAGGGAAAGGGAATTACGGCATTACGCTCTTGTCTTCATAGCGGCGATCGCGGCCATTTGTCGAATTGTCGTTTGTCGGTGCTGGCTACTGCTGGGGACTGCAAGTACTATATTCACAACAGTGGGGAATTTTTAAAGCCTAGTGAATTACTTGTAGATCACTGGGGCCGCTGGGGCCTCAATGCTCCCCAAAGAGGATTGACTGAAGTAGAAGCTCAGTTCTGGGGGTTTGAGTGACCCCAGCGGCATCGTAGTAGTGCACCCCAAGAGAGGGAGGGCGACACACGCAATGGGGGTGTCATCCCGTCAACCGACTCGGTAACTGCCTCAGTAGCAATCCCACTGTCAGAGGGACCAGTCAACGGGGTGAATTTCATTTTATGTGTTACGAAATTGGTATTCACTGAAATTGAAAAATGCAAAATTTTCAAAAAAGTATCAGAGGAGCATAAAAATGGAGGAGGTATTCGCTTAAATTTGAAAATTCGAAATTTTGTTTTCTGCATTACGATAAAAAACAAAAACCAATTTCGTAACCCTGTCAACTGGTCCCTCTGACAGCGAGACTGCTACTGAGGCAGTTACCGAGTCGGCTGACGGGCAGACACCCCACCATTGGGTGCGGCCCCCTCTTTCTCATGGGGTGAGGTGGGGTGTAATGCCAATGGGGTCGCTCAAACCCCCACTGAGCGGCTCAGTTCTGGGTGCGCACCTCACCCCAAGAGAAAGAGGGGGCCGCACCCAATGGTGGGGTGTCTACCCGTCAGCCGACTCGGTAACTGCCTCAGTAGCAGTCTCGCTGTCAGAGGGACCAGTTGATTAGGTGAATTTTATTTTCTGAAAATTTAAAATTTTTCAATTTCAATGAATACCTCCTCGATTTTCATGTTCCCCTGATACTTTTTTAAAAATTTTGAATTTTTCAATTCCAGTGAATACCTCCTCGATTTTTTTTTTGGAATTTCGAATTTTCA
>NW_011887834.1:252351-265947 GCF_000806365.1 Fopius arisanus
GAATTTTTCAATTCCAGTGAATACCTCCTCGATTTTTTTTTTGGAATTTCGAATTTTCAAATTTCAGCGAATATCTCCTTGATTTTCATGTTCCCCTGATACTTTTTTAAAAAATTTCGAATTTTTCAATTCCAGTGAATACTTCCTCGATTTTTTTTTGAAAATTTCGAATTTTAAAATTTCAGCCAATACCTCCTTGATTTTCATGTTCTCCTGATAATTTTTTAAAAATTTCGAATTTTTTAATTCCAGTGAATACCTCCTCGATTTTTTTTGAAAATTTCAGTCAATCCTCTATGCTCCGACGATCACCACGTTTCCCCCCACTCTATCGCTACCCCTCCTTCGCCGGTATCGACACCCAGCTTCGTGCCCTGCCTTATTCACGGGTATGGTGACAGTTTGATTTAGTTCCGTAGCCGCCGCTACGAAAGTGGTTGGTGGAACCTTTACCATAAGCACTGCTCATCTCTCCTATAATGTCTGAATAAATCTCCAAACTCCAAAACTTGAAAATCCAAACTCCAACAATTATCACAAGTGAGTAAATACTACGAGTCACTCCACCAATATAATTGCTTCGTCAGTTGAACAGAATTCAAGCTTTCACAGGTAACCAGATCAACGTGCAGATTTGACCAGCAGCATTTCCATTAAATTTGAAACAACTCTAATCTTCGAAAGGTCTTCCTACAAATAGGTCACAGTATCTAGCAGTAATGACTCCTAGCGATCGATGAGTCAGCGAGCAGACTAGATTAGACTGGTGTGTAATTTCTCTGATTATCCAGAATCTTCAAGTGCTTGAAGCCTCATCATGGGTGAGCAACAACTAGAGAGCCTTCGAAAGTGGCTGGATACGTTCGACCTCGTCGTCCCCCACGGGTCTTCAAAGGACATAAGTGATGGTGTCGCCTTGGCAGAGGCTCTAGCCCAGATAGCCCCAGAATGGTTCACCTCAGCCTGGAGATCCAAGATAAAATCAGACGTCGGCACTAGTTGGCGACTCAGAGTTAGTAATTTAAAAAAAATTGTCGAGGCAGTAATGGAATATTACTCCGAGTGTCTCAATCAGCCTCTGTCTGGGTATGTCAAGCCAGACGCCTCAAAAATCGGTGAATTATGTGACAGTGATGAGTTGAGAAGATTATTGCAGTTGGTGTTGGGCTGCGCAGTTAACTGCACAGATAAGCAAAAATACATAACGAGGATAATGGGGATGGAGGAGTCTGTTCAACAGGCTATAATGCAGAGCATCCAGGAGCTAGAGGGAAGTATGCACGGAGCGAAATTGTCACTCGGTGCGAGCCTCAATTTTGAAAGCCTGGATGTCGGTGATGGAGGCCAACAGAGACTCCTCGCCGAGCTCCAAATGGCAGTCGATCTCAAGGATCAACTGGGTCAGCGCTGTCACGAGCTCGATCAACAACTCTCTCTTCTCCAGGAGGAACGAGCTGCGCTCATTGTGGAGAATAAGAAACTGCAGGAAAGACTCGAGGAATTGGACAATCCTGATAACTCAGCCTCGAGTCTCAAGTTCTCTGGGCTGAGGAAGCAGATTGAAAATCTCAAGGATGAAATATTCAAGATCGAGGGGTCAAGGGATGACTATAGACTCAAGGTGGAGCTCCTTGAGAAGGAGGTTTTCGAGCTGCAGTCCAAACAAGAAGAGTTGCAGAAGGTTGCTGAAGAGTCAAATCAGCTGAAGGATGAGATTGATGCCCTCAAGGAAACAGCTGACAAGGCCATTAAATACGAACAGACCATCGAATCTTATAAGAAAAAAATGGAGGACTTGAGTGATTTACGGAGACAAGTTAAGATTCTAGAGGAGAAGAATCTGGAATATATGCAGTCAAAGATTGAGTACGAGGAGGAAATAAAGAGAGCGTCGATGGTGAGGAATCATCTGGATGGGTGCAAACAGCAGTTGGCTGCGTGTCAGTACAAATTCGATGAGCAGACGAATAAATGTGATAAATTGGAATTTGAAACGAAAAAATTGGAGGCTAAATTATCGTCAGTGCAGCGTGAGAAGGAGAGACTCATCATCGAGAGGGACACACTCAAGGAGACAAATGAGGAGCTCAAGTGCACGCAGCTCCAGATAGCTGAAAATTCGTCGACTCCTACTATGGTTCATGCACTATCCAATGCCGAGTTAATTCCCCCGGAAATCAAGGAGAAGCTACTGCTTCTCGAGCACGAGAATAAAATGCTCAAGTTGGAGCAATCGGGTAATGACGAAAAATTGCCAACTGTACAGGCGCTGCTGGACGACTCTGAGGAGCGTTTGAATGCCCTGAGAGGACAGATTCGAAAGGCCAATCAGAGGATAATGGAGCTCGAAAACAGAATTGAGGAGCTGACCGAGCAGCAGGCCAGTGGAGAGATTAAAGTCGATGGGGCAGTCCTGCAGACGCAGATTCTCCATCTGCAGAACGAAATCAAGCAACTCCAGGGGGAGAGAGAGCGTTCGACTCTTCAGATTGATGAGAAGGAAGGGGCGATGCAGATGCTTAAGGAAAAAGTTCGAATTCTTCAGGATAGCTTGACCCGGAAGGAAGAGGAAACCGCTGCTTTGGAGGAGAGGTATAGAAAGTACATTGAGAAAGCCAAAAGTGTCATCAGAGGGTTGGACCCTAAATTGAGCAATTCTCCTGGAGAAGTGATGCTTCTGAGGAATCAGCTTGTCGAGAAGAGAAAGAATATTGAAGATCTCGAGCGGTCTATGAGAGAGACCAAGGTACTTAGGGACATGGAAGAGAAACTCATGGTTTCTGCGTTTTATAATTTGGGACTTGCGTGTCAGAGAGAGAGTGTCGATCAGAGATTAGCTGCCCTTGGTACCAGCCAGGGCAATTCTTTTCTCTCCAGACAACGACAACCCTCAGCCAGGCGGACTTTACATCCCACCTATAATTCTAAGTGAATTTTCGTTATTTTTAGAGGGGAATATTTTTTCAATTGATTATTTTAATATCTTTAATCGAAAATTGAGTAGCAGAAGAAATAAATGTCCCAAGGTGTGACACTATTATTTCATTTTTCACAATATTCTTGAATCAAGAATATTCTGAGTTAATAGTGATTAGGCGTCACTTTGTATATATAGTCAAAAAAAGAGATGTATTTTAAATGGTTCGATACCTTAATATATATTTTTAAGAAATTTGTATTGTATCTGTAGAAAATTTAGAGTTACCATCTTTATGTTTGTCTTCAGTTTATCGGATAATGCGTTGAAGTTATTTTTAACGTGACAATTATATATGTTATTGGTCCATACGGAATGACTTACGTAATTAGGAAAATTGAATAATTGTAAAATCGTGATGAAATTAAATTTTTTTTTATTATTCGTTTGAGCAAAAATAATTTAAAGATTGTTCATTTCACTTGATATTTACAAAAGATGGGTTGATTTTGGATTTTGGAGGAATGTGTGCAATGGCGACTGCTAATTGCTCCAGTAGTTTCCGCCGATTGTTCTCTATTTTATTTGCAAATGTAGTTGCACGGAATGAGCAAGGTTGGTCAATAGCTTTCTGGTAAAGTCTCATTCTTTCCAAATCCGCGTAACTGCGTTGATAATGGAAGATTGCTATAAGTAAGTCCCATATGCTGGATTCTGGCCAGAGAACGTTGGAAAAATGTACGTAGGAGTGTGAAATCTAATGAACAATATAAAAAGTATTATGGATAAATTTATGAGTTCAACAAACTCTTCAATCCCAATGAAATTGTTGTTGATCTAATTATTTAACCACCTGCCAGAGGAGATAATCACTGAAACGAATTTCCCCTGAAGTCCTGATGATGAGATCTGGGTCTGACGATCGACTAGTATAAAGGCATTTCGAGAATAATTTCTCTGTGACATCGGCTGTGTCGATATCATTATTTTTAACACCTTCTGCAATCGTTTTGACTGTCTCTGTAATCTCGTCCCTAGCTGAAAGCAAAATTACAATTGTATATTCGCTATTCATATGCATTGATTCATATCCGAACATTTTTTTTTTCTATTTGTATTATGTATTATATTTTTTTTTTTCGGCAATAAATATGAATAAGGTCCTTACAGGTATAAGCGAATGCAATATTCAAAAATGCCTTATCATTATCTTTGGTGATAAGCATAGCCTTCGCCATCAATTGTCGTAGGTGTTCAGGTATCAACGACATATTTCCTATCACTGAAATACGTACGCCATTCTCCGTCAACCTATCACTGAAATGAAATTGATAATAATAATACTAACTTTCATTGAGGTACAGGAGAAAAATTGTATTAAATTGTATTAAATGGTAAAGGTAAAGTTTACGATGGACATGATTGCGTACCTCTCATCTAATAGTCTTTGGAATTTCTTCCTCGCGAGATCAATCAGTGCGTCTACTTCTTTCTGATTTCTCTTGAAATTTTCAATGCTAAATGCGTAGACTGTTACCTCCTTGATACCAAGATCCAGACACCACTGGAGAGTCTCAGCAAGTTTGTTGAACCTTCAAAAATGAAACGAAATTATTGAAATTTTTTAATTGCTTTGACATTTCTATGTAAAATAATTCATCAACCGAGGGAAAATTATGAAAAATTTATCTGCTTTTCCGATTATCGATTTTCTGTAATGATTACCCTTCTGCGTGACCCTGAATTCCAGCCACCTTGTTTTTCCTTGCATATCTTCTGTTTCCATCCATAATAAAAGCCACATGCTGAGGAATCCTCCCGCACTTGATTATTTTCACCGCCAACGATTGTAAAAAACTCAATGTATTTTTTCTTATCCACGACATTTTTTTTTCTAATAAAAAAAACACTCAACAATAAAAAATTGGGGAATGAACATTCAAACAATCCTCAAGCACGAAGCCAGCGGTTGTTCCACTCAAATTAAAATCGGTAAATGTCTAGAACGTTCTTTCCGAAATTCAACAGAACGTTCAAACACTATTTGCCCCAAAATGTATTATAATTTTTACATTATTGAAGCTATGTCACGAGTATCACGAGTGGTAGCTGGTGCAGTTGATGATACAAATTATCAATGCAACAAGAGTAACCGAAAATGCATGAAAAAATGAAAAACTCGAAATGGGCGGAGAGTAAAAAATAAATGCTCTCAGTATTTTTAGGAAAATTATTATTGAAAATTCAGCAACAAACTCTGAGTGAAAAAAGTGAGGGGCAACAGAAAGTGTAAAGTTCGCACCTGAAATTCAACTATCCAATGCCTCCACGCCATGAAATTTCCGAGCACATATATATGTAATTATGTATGTAGTCGGGAGTAAGTGGTGGTGGTAATAGTAGAGTGGGGATATCCCTTGGAACTACTTTTTGAAAGTGCAGGAGTGAGCATGCGTGTATGTAATGCGGTCGTTAGCCCACTACTCGCTACAGGCCAAAAGAATACCGTAAATTTTAATACCGCGCTATGACCCGTAAAAAAAAAGTTAAATAATTATTAAAAAAATACTTAGTATACTGAGTGTGAAAAAATTAAGCCCTCTCCAATGCTGACGATGGAGAGCCAAATAGGAACGAGTGAATCTGTTATCGAGCCAGGTAATAGGTTTATCGAGTTGTGTGAAAAGCTGAAGTGATGAAAACATGGGTGCCCCAGTGAGCATGCGAATTGTGTCTTAACCCGAGCGTTCTTTATTTCAGAGCTTTACTACCTAATTGCCAAATTCCTCGAGGCGGGACCCCTTCGTGACACTGCCGAGGTGAGTCAATCATCAGTAATTCCCATAATGCATCTCTTCATTTTTTTAAACATTACTAATGGATTATTGTGTAATGTACAGGTCCTCAAGCGGGAATTGGAGCGAGCCAAGGTAAGACCATTACTGGTTGACGTTTTACCGGGGAGCACTACATAACTAGTGGCTCCACATGGTTTGCACGTGGTTTCTACTTGTCAAAACATTAGATTCAAGGGGTTACTGACCTCCTTGCTCATAAAAAAAAAAAAATTTTCCACTTGTCCTTCCTGTAAATTACTACAAAATCCATTTTTCTACGATTTCTCCACAGATATTGCCACAAAGGCTTGACTGGGAAGGAAATTCTCATAATCAAGGGTTTGCAGAGTTGGTAAGTTGTATTCGATGATTTTATTGGCAATTTTCGGGGCGCAATTGGGGGAAGAGCTCGTTATAGCTTTTTCCAGATTTTATTGGGTCTAGGGATGGGAAGGGGTTTTGGGCCTCAGGAAGCGAAGGAATCGAGCCTTTGTTTATTAGTATCGAGCGAGCCTGAAAGCCACCCCTCGGGGGACTGCCAACGCTTCAATCCTCTTGTTTTCCCCTTCTTCTTCATTAAGCGTTCACAACCGTACTATTTTTCTCGTTTCCCCTCATGGGCTTTTCACCCGTATCGCGACATCTAGTGGTGGCTGATTTCAAGATACATATGCTGAGGCGTATTCAGAATGTTTGGACATGTGTTGCGCCAGAGGTGATGGGGATTGGCTGGGGCTGAGGGATTCAGCTCTCATTGGTTTATTGGGGACTACTTTTTGGGTTCGTAATGCGGCGGGAAGGTTCCGGTAGCTTTCACCTTTATTTTCTTGTTTTTCATTTGCGACGGGGCTTTATACTCAATGTTTACTAAATTGATATTTAATAATTATATTCATTCAATAGGAGAGAAAATATCCACATATAAGTAGAGATCATTTGCTGCGAGTATGTGCAAGAATTGGTCCAATACTGGAGATAGAGGTGCCACCATGTGTACCTGGTGCAGTGTCTCTACTGGGTGCTGGCAAGCAGTCAATCCTCCGAACAAAAGAAGGCAAGCCTCCTCAACATGTTGAGAAATTGATAATTTTTTCTTCATCGTTTGTGTCTTAATTACGTGGCGTTAACTCGATTCCAGATCTTTTGAAGCATTACCGAGGGATCACTGGCTACTCGAGTCGCCTAGGAGGTCAACCACTCCTGGAGCAGCCTGGTTCGCTGCTCACTCACAACATTGTGCGAGCCCTTCAGGGTCGAGAAAATTCGGGTCCCCTGTGTCGACGCGAGGCAATCCCTACAAAATTCTACTCAAAAATGCAACTCTACAGACACACACTGGGTCACCTCTCTGCCGTTTACTGCGTTCTTTATGATAAAACCGGTAAATATGTTATAACTGGAGCTGACGATTTACTGGTAAAAGTCTGGAGTTCCATGGACGGAAGGCTCCTTGCGACTTTCAGAGGTGCATCAGCAGAGATCATGGACATTGCCGTTAATTTCGACAACTCGTTACTCGCAGCTGGAAGTCTCGACAAAATCCTCAGAGTGTGGTGTTTTCAGACCATGTCCCCAGTGGCCGTTCTCTCAGGCCACTCTGGCATGATAACGTCTGTTAATTTTTGTCCCATAAAGTGCAACGGTGTTTACTATCTGGTGTCAACGAGCACCGATGGATCCGTGGCCTTCTGGTCGTACAGAAAGGAGAGACATGAGAGGGCAGTATTTCAACCAAAACCAATTCAATACCACGAAAAAATGCGTCCTGGTCAGGCCCAGATGATCTGCGCCTCCTTCAGCCCTGGTGGTGCCTTTATGGCTGCAGGATCTGCTGATCACCATGTCCGAGTGTACGCCATGCTGGGAGACGAAGGCCCCAGACGAGTCCTTGAGGTCGAGTCAAACTCAGATACCGTCGACAGCATCCAATGGGCACACATGGGCCTCAAATTCATCTCAGGATCCAAGGATGGCACTGCAAATGTTTGGCACTTTGAGCAGCAACAGTGGCAACACAAACGCCTTCTCATGACCACTAGACTACCCACGGAGCCGGAAACCGAGGAGGACTTTAACAAAAAGGCCAAAGTAACCATGGTGAGCTGGGACTGCAGCGACGAGTGGGTAATCACAGCTGTCAGTGACTTTTCTCTAAAAGTGTGGAATGCCAAAAGCGGTGAGCTTGTGAAAGTACTTCGTGCTCACAAAGACGAAGTTTTTGTCCTGGAGTCCCATCCAATCGATCCACGAATCGTTCTGAGTGCTGGCCACGATGGACAATTAATAATCTGGGATGTTTTGAACCCAGAACCATTGGCTGTTTTTCAGAATTTTATTGAAGGGCAGGGTAATGGGGCTGTCTTTGATGCCAAGTGGTCACCTGACGGTACGATGCTTGCAGCAACAGACTCCCACGGGCACTTATTGATGTATGGATTTGGTAGTGTCAGTGACAAACTCAAGATCATACCCAAGGAATTGTTCTTTCACACTGATTATCGACCCTTGATTAGGGATAATAATAACTACGTGCTTGATGAGCAGACGCAGACAGCTCCTCACCTGATGCCTCCACCATTTTTGGTAGATGTGGATGGTAATCCTTATCCGCCAGCACTACAGCGTCTGGTACCAGGGAGAGAGAATTGTCGAGGGGAACAATTGGTACCGAATATTGCTGTAGGTGCTGGGGGCATGCAAGAGGTAATCGAGGGTCTTCCTAACCAACTCCCTCGTTCTGATATCGATAGGTTGATCGAGGCACTGGCACAGAGACAGAATATTATTGGTGTGGAGAATGACGATGAACGAGAGGAGAATCGTGAGGAACATCATGTGGAGCAGTTGAGAGCTGTGGGGATAGCAAGCCCTAGGGGTAGTCGTCCGGGACTTCGACGAGATGGCGATGTCGAGGGTGTGAGACAGAGCAGTGGCAATTGGCAAAGGGATAACACCACACCGTGGAATAAACCAATCCTGGCTCAACCTCTCAATCCAGCCGTCAAAGTAACACAACTTAAGCAGCTTCAAGGGATGGCTGACCTAGAGCTTGACAACTGGAGGAGGGAGATGAAGAGACGACCACTGACGAATCCCGTTGAGATTGAGGAACGCCTGAACAATCGGGCCAATACCAGGAAAAGAAATCGTGGTATCAGACATGGTTATAGAACTAGGGCGACTCGAGAGGAGCAAGAAGAGGATTATGATGAGGAGAATGGCAATAGCAATAGCTCAATGACCAGTAACACCAATGACTCGACTGCTGATGAGGTTGATCTCTGTTCAGAAACGTCGTCGGACACTAGCAGTGTTTATTCCGACTGGATCGCCGATCATGGAGTTAATCTTGAGCCCCCAAAAAGAAGTAAAAGAAAACCTGTGCAGAAAAAACGTTCACCAACACCTCCAACAGACTCTGAGGTGCGGAGATCCCAGCGGCCGAGAAAAAAAATCATTCATCTGCCGAATGGAATATCAGAGGTGCCAGAGGCATATAGACCTTCTGAATGGCTGACTGAGGTAATCCCGAGGAAGGCACCTTACTATCCACAAATGGGAGATGAAATCGTATATTTTAGACAGGGTCACAGTCTCTACCTCGATGCAGTGAGAAATAAAAAGGTGTATGAATTGGGACCTAGATGTGAGCCCTGGACAAAGACAAACTTACGTCCCCAGGAGTTCGTCAAGGTTGTTGGGATAAAATATGAAATTCGTCCACCTAGGTTGTGCTGTCTCAAGCTAGCACTGATGGATGAGGATGGAAGATTGACTGGAGAAAATTTTACCATAAAATATCACGATATGGCAGATGTACTAGATTTTTTAGTCCTCCGGCAGACGTTTGAGAATGCTCTGCAGAGGAGTTGGTCTGAGGGGGATCGATTTAGATGCATGATTGATGATGGCTGGTGGATGGGACAAATCGAGTCAATGGAACCTTTGGATGATGATTTTCCAGAATCGTATTTTATGTGCTTCCGAGTGAGGTGGGATAATGGGGAGTTCGAGCGAATGAGTCCCTGGGATTTGGAGCCAATCGATGAGGACAGATTGCCCACGGAAATTGGAGGAGCTGTTCCAGTGTTACCTGAGGAGATCCAGGCTACTCTGTATCAACCGCAGGCTGAGGAGTGGCCGATGGGGGATAGGGAAGCCACTTGCAGAAGAATTGCAAGGGGAATTGATCAAGTTATGACTCTGGCGATTGCTGAGCACTTTATAACCCCAGTGGACCTCAATATTTATCCGACGTATGCCTTTTTCGTGGAGTATCCCATTGATTTGAGCACCATCAAGGCAAGACTGGAGAATCATTTTTACAGGAGAATAACGTCTGCTCAATTTGATGTTAGGTATCTAGCAACTAATGCTGAGCAGTTTAACGAGCCTCACAGTCAGATTGTCAAGGCTGCTAGGATCGTTACTGATTTGTGTCTGAGAATTATCAAGGAAACCACTGAGGTCGATGTTCCTGCTGTTTATCATCAGCTTGCTGACACGTATCATTCTTCGGATTCTGATATTGATGTTGAAGATCACAATATGCCTTCTACGAGCAGGCAGAGGACTCGCTCCAGTAGGAACTTGAGATCTCAGCAGGAGGTTTGTGTTGATTGGAAGGTGGCTTGTAGGCAGCTGCTGGAGGCTCTGTGGCAGTGCGAGGATTCCATTCCATTTCGAGAACCTGTCGATACCATGGAGCATCCTGATTATCACCAAATCATTGATACACCCATGGATTTGAGGACTGTGAAGGAGGATTTGCTTGGAGGTAATTATGAGACTCCTCAGGAATTTTCCAAGGATATGAGGCTCATTTTTACCAATAGTAAAAATTATAATACCAATAAACGCTCGAGAATCTACGCTATGACATTAAGATTATCAAATTTATTCGAAACTCAAATGAAGAAAATAGTTAACAATTGGAAATCAGCTAAAAGACGAAGTGAGAGCACTAGACCAAAAAGTAGAACGAGAGCTCAGCCAAGATCGTCTAAAACTCGGTTAACCAATGGAGCAGGCCCTTCGAAACCAAGCCAAGACAGTAGTGATGAAGATGAGGAAGAAGAGGATGTGAATAATGTCAATGATGAGGACTCCGAGGATGATGAGGAAGAGGAGGAGGCTAAACATCCAGCGCCACCGAAAAAGAGATTGCAGAATTTCGATGATCCAGGTCCCTCGAGGGTAACTAACGGCCACGTGAAGCCACCCACTACCTCTCGTCCAACACGTCGAAACACTCGAAACACTCCGAGGAAATCGCAAGCAAGTGACAGTGAAGTTTCCGAATCTGAAGCCTCCCTTGAAAGTGAATCCAGCGACAGTGCCCCAGTGCGTCGCAAAAGGACTCGAAAACAAACAACAAGTGATGATGTGGGAAGTGACTCTGGTGAAAGTTACAAACCAAGTGGTCGCGGCAAACAGACTCGTAAAAATCGTGCGAAAAACAGTAAAAATCCACGAACAGTCAATCGTCCAAAGCCCAAGTACGTTCCTCAGGACGATGACGACGAGGAGGAGCACATGCTGGAACCTGAGAATTCTGAAGAAGAGGAGGAGGAGGAGGAAGAGGAGGAGGAGAGTGAGGAAGAGGTTATGCCGAGAAACACGACGCGATCGCGAAAGATGCCTCCAGTACAACAGAGAGTGCCTCGGTCCGTCTCAGATGAGGACGAGAGTGACGAGGGCTCGTCAGGAAGCACTGCTTATGGCTCCCAGAGGCAAAACACTCTCGAGAGTCATCACGACACAAATAGCAGCGACTCAGAAGTGATGAACAATCGTCTGAGGAATCACAGACCACAGAAAAAAATTCACACTGGGCTGAGTGATGATTCAGATCCCGACGAGGTAATTTCACACTCACGAAGAACAGTGAAACGGCCAAGGTACAATGAGGAGAGTGATGATAGCACTACAGCACCAGTTAGAAATAGACGTAAGATTAAAAGACGTTATTACAATGAGGAGAGTGATGAGAGCACACCAGAGCCGGGCGTTAGTATAAGCAGTAGGGGACGCGTACGCAAGTTGACCCCTAGAGCACGTGCTTTTCTACTCGAATCACCTTAACGGCCTTTTATTTAAATAATTACGTTACCTGTATATGTCATACACTCTTGGCCAAAGTCCAAAATCAAGTTATTGACGGAAAAAAAAATTAATGATTCTTTTTCATTCTTTGCTTTTTTCATTTAAATTATAAAATTTTCATTTTCCTTTTTCATTTGTGGATTAATCCTTGTTTTTCGTGGAATTGACCAATTTCTTGAAATTAGAATTTGAATATGTCGAGAGTATTCTTTCAAAGGAAGTGCTACCGTATGATTTACTTTATTTATTTCTCCTCAGTGAGTGCTTAATCGCTATTTTTGGCACGAATATCTCATGATTACTTATCAATTTTCAATACTTGATGTTTACTGATTTTGTTCTCCGTTTATATTGCTCGTGAATAATGTTGATAAAATTCACGTGAGTATCACTGCCATTAATGTGGAATTATTGCTTACTGAGAAATTCAATGATTATTTATGAAAATTTCTGTACCTTGGTTGCTTAACGAATTTTATGTTATGTAATGATTTTGTTTTGTTTCATTATTTTGCGTTCATCTGCTTTTTGGGAAATTGGCATTTGATGTTTTGAGGATATTATCACTAATTAATGGACTGACGCTGCACTCATGTACTGTAAACAGCGCGTTGAAAAAAAAAACGATATATTCTACGTACAATTGTTGAACTAACCTGTAATCCGATCGATGAGATTGCTAAATACCGGAGACATTAATTTGCAAAGTTTATGACCAATACCTCATTATCATCAATTAGAAGTATGCATTTGCCGATTCTCAAATCAAATGATTCCGTATTTATACGAGTTTGAAAAAAAAGGCAGTACCTTTGCCTATTAATAATTCTCAATACTCAATTGATTTTTCATCATTGTGTTACACTCGTACCTTTCGAAAAAATATCATTTTTTTTATGATTTTCAATGAATAATTATCCTGGTGAATTCTTGATTTCCGTCTAGCATTAAAATTAATCAATGCACAGCACGAATAATGGGAGTGGTGATTAAACGAAGAGTAACGTCTGTCCACTGTTGTTTCAAGTCTTGACTGTCTCAAGCCATTGTGATATTAGCCATAAGAATACGACGAATAGGTGGTAATGATGGAATTATTGAGTCAACTCAATGGATATTTTTTTAAATAATAAACATGAGGGTGAACATAATATTAGGTAAATTCAATGGAGACGAGAGAGCCACAGACGATAGAGCATAAAAGTTGTCTGATCGGACACAGTGTCCTGGTCTCAGTGGAGTAGGTGACCTTTTTCTGTGTGATTAATGATTATTTGTTTAGAACTATCGAATTAAGGAGATAGAATACTGGATCGTTGATTGGGTAAGGTACGAATGGAGATAGTGTATCATGGCGTTATTGTAATGTAGAATTAATATTAATATTTCAATAATATCAATAAATATTCAATAGTAATGTTTGATATTGAATGAGTGATTTTTTACCCTTTTCAATCTGCTGCTTATATCCTTTCGTTGAGAATTTTTATCATTGACGGATATTATAATTGTTCATTTCAATCGATACTTTTTGAATGAATAGAAATGGTGAGGTTGAAATGAAGAAAAACATTTTTTGGTCATGTCATTGCAAAAAAAAAATCAAGGAGGTATTCACTGAAATTTGAAAATTCGAAATTTCAAAAAAAAATCGAGGAGGTATTCACCGGAATTGAAAAATTCTAAATTTTTGAAAAAGTATCAGGGGACCATGAAAATCGAGGAGGTATTGGCTGA